>NC_051216.1:17845900-17858400 GCF_015220715.1 Pygocentrus nattereri | reverse complement strand
AATAGCAGACAAGTCTGGATCCTACCAAAAAAGAAGGCTCTAACTAGCTACAGACAGGCAAGAAGTACCGAGCTGTTGTAACTTTGCAGTAATGCTATGAACTCTTAAACCCAGGACAGTGGAGAAAGACAGAAGGTAGCCTGTAATAAATTACTGCAATGCTGTGAAAGTGATTTGTTTTTTTTTTCCCTGACACCTTGCATCAATTGAGAAAAGTTCGAACCACTTTCTGCCAGCAACCTACAAAATTAGCCACTGCTCGCTTGAGCATATCAAACCTGTCTTCCCCTGTCTGATATCCTAAAACCATATCCATGGCCACACACATCAAATTGCTCATTCTAGCCCCACACTTCCATCCACCCACACACACAGAGACACACAGGTGGATGGAAGTGTGTCTCTGTGTGTGTGTGTGTGTGTGTGTGTGTGTGTGTGTGTGTGTGTGTGTGTGTGTGTGTGCGCGCGCACACAAGTGAGTGAGAGAGTACCCTTGTTCATTCCTCCGGCCGCTGGACCGTGACTGCACCATACCAGCTCCATTATCAGAGTTCAAACCCAGAGTAAACTCTCACTCGTCATTACCACCCTTTCTGCAATCGCTCGCGTCAGTTTCGCTTCAGCTGATGATAAATTAAAACCACAGAACAATAACAACAACACCACCACAACGCAGCAGAGGAGGCCAGTCAATATCCATCCAGAACATCTCCAAGAGGCCATAAATTAAAACAGAGGGACCACACGCACACATGCTCACACCCCCCGGCATTTGGGTCATGATTCCTTTAACAGCAATTTCTTTGCTGCCTTCCCAAGACGGTTAAGGACGGTCACAGCTGATTGCTTTTTAGGAATCTTTCGATTTACGACCGGGATGCAGCCCCAGTGGAATAGCTACTGGCGGCCTGCTCGCTCAGTGAGGGAGATCAGCGCTAATTGACTGGACAAGATGGCCTCTCATCCAGTGGTGTGGCGAGCCAGGCCCCTGCTGAGCAGAGTCTGAGGGGCCATCAAACCTGCCTTCTTGTGACCCATTATGCTCATCCATCAGCTCCTGCTGAATATTCATCAGCTTGCACACAGTCTCAGCCAATAGGCTGGTGGGCCTGCTGGGGGTTAATGGCAATTGGATGAGCTCAGTAATCAAATCAAACTGCATTCACTACTGCAGCATCTACAGAGCACAAGCTACTCGACCCCAGTGCCGCCAAGAGAGAGTGGAGCAGCCGCACCGCTGAGAGCCAAGAATGACAGTTAATTAATCTTGATTAACCTATTTAATAAGCATTAAGTGCGATTTTAAAGAGACCTCATTGTAATCAGTTTCAAAGAATAAATCCCAGACACAAAAGCTGCTGTTGAAGGCGCTAAAACAGTGGGATAGGGTAGTTATTCTGACTAAATCACGTTCTTGTCTCTGGCTCTCTCACTCACACATTCTGACTCACTCGCTCACTCTTCGAAGTCCTAGGGAGAGCTGATTTGTGCAAGTATTGAGTGTTTAATTTCTAGTGAGCACTCCAGATGAAGTACCAGAAGACATTCTAATCCCTCCAAATGTCTGAGTCTTTTCTCCACATTCTATCATCAGTGCTACACACACAAACTCAGCGGTTTTGCCTATGGCCAAATGTATGCAAACGAAGCTGCTCTAACTCTCAGTACAGTATGTTCAGAATGAAGGATTTTCTAAGATAAACTCTCAGAACAGCATCCAAAACAAACGTTTAATACGCTAAGCAGGCATTTAAACGGAGCATGCACTCACTGTCTTTACTTCAGCGGCAAAGGACAAGATTGCTATGAAATCAACTACATCCAAGGTAAAGCTAGCAAGCTTTTGCTTGCAAACAAAAAGAGCATTCCATGTACCATGTAACAAAAAACAGAGCAGTTGCTGCAGGAATACATTTTTGGGTGTACTCTTGGCCATAACGGCTGCATATTTGACACAGACCAATTTCTAAAGGAAATGGTCAGTTTAAAACAAATACTGGACTCATTTGAAGTGCTTCTGCTACGGTGGGCAACAGGGCAGTGAAAAAGGTGACGAGTTCAACAGCATTGCTCCTAGGAGAAACTTTAATTTATCCTGACCATTCTGGTGCATTATAGTGCACTCTAACAGTAAAAAAGGGTAATTGCTGTGGAGTTATTTAGTGAACCAAATTCAACTACACAAATACAAGTTTAAAAACGTCACTGTACTTTTTATTAAGTATTTTGACTTATTTGTTTAAAATTGTTGCTAAAAACTTGCCATTTCATCTGTGCTACACTAGTTCCATAAGATGTGCTTGGGCCCCGATGATCAGCACTTGCAATGTAGACGGTGGTTAAGCTCTCCTTGTGGTTACAGTCCACAGAAATATTCTACTGTATCATTTTCAGAAGAAAAAGTGGTAGCTGATTGCCTTGGTTGCTAACAATGACAATTTAGATACATCAACCTCTCACCCTCCATCTGAAAGCTACTGAAGAAAGAAAGTCTAACATGGAAAAATGGGCCCCAATGATCAGCACATGCAATGTAATTAGTAGACGGTGGCTAAGCCCTCACTGCAGTTATGGTCCACAGAAATATTCTGCATCACTTTCAGAAGGAAACGAAGTGGTAGCTGATTGCTTTTATTGCTACCAATGACAACTTAAACATATAAACCTCTCTCACAATCCATTTAAAAGCTACTAAAGAAAGAAATTCTAATATGGGAAAATGAAAAAAAAACTCTGGCACTTTTACATTTTGGTAATGCCATCAGAGTTCTAATTGGCCCATAAATATTAAATACAGTATCTGTGAGTAGGCCAAATAATTGTGAGCTGCTCCTGTGGTGTGTTTTGGGTTGAAGAGGGATTCTCTCAGAATTATCTGCCCCTCCCCACTTCCAAAAATTAAACTTGATATTGAAAAATGATATAAAACAAAACACAGTGGTGGAAAAAAAGCTCGAAACTTTTTACCCACTCTCACAGCTAGAACTAGAGAACATCATCTCCTCTGAAAATTGCACAACCTGCACACTTAAGTGATAGTTTATTAATCCCACAAACGGGGAAATTCCACCTCCGCATTTAACCCCTCCGTGAAGTGAAACACCACACACACACACACACACACACACACACACACACACACACTAGTGAATACACACACACTAGGGGGCAGTGAGCACACTTGCCTGGAGTGGTGGGAAGCCCTATCCACGGCGCCCGGGGAGCAGTTGGGGGTTAGGTGCCTTGCTCAAGGACACCTCAGTCATTGGCTGTCGGCACTGGGGATCAAACCGGCAACCTTCCGGTCACAGGGCCAGTTCCCTAACCTCCAGCCCACGACTGATGCAATTCCCTCAAAATTACAATTACAAATTACAAAGAAGTACTGCCAGTTATTATAAACCCTCTTTTAACTATAGTAAACTCATCCCTTAGCCTGATCCACGTACCCAAAGCTTTTAAAATTGCAGTTCTCAAACCTCTGATCAAGAAACCAAATCTTGATGTTAGCACAGTGTCATATTACAGGCCTATTTATAACTTACCATTTATATCTAAGATCTTAGAAAAAGCTGTGGCCCAACAACTTAGTTCATATCTACATGAGAATCATATATATGAAAAATTCCAATCTGGATTCAGGCCACATCACAGTACTGAGACAGCTCTAGTTAAGATAACTAATGATCTTCTTCTTGCCTCTGATCAAGGCTATGTATCCCTGTTAGTGCTACTTGACCTCAGCGCAGCTTTTACAATAGACCACAATATTCTCCTAGAAAGTTTAGAAAACATGGTTGGAATCACAAGGATAGCCCTATCATGGTTCAAGTCTTACCTAACAGAATGTTATCAGTTCCTCAGTGTAAACAATTTATCTTCCAATTATTCAAAAGTAAGATTTGGTATTCCACAAGGCTCTATTTTAGGACCATTATTATTTACACTATACATGTTACCATTTGGCACAGATATAAGTAATCATGGCATTAACTTTCATTGTTACACAGACGATACGCAACTGTATATATTAGCCAAGCCCAAGGACAAATACAGATTAAAGAAAATAGAGGACAGTGTAAAAGATGTGAAATGCTAGATGTTTCCTCCTACTAAACATCACAGCTACTCAGATCCCAGAGTGCTGGCTTATTAATAGCTCCTAGAATTCATAAAGCTGCAGCTGGGGGAAGAGCTTTTTCTTATACAGCTTATACTTAACTCCGGAATGATCTTCCAGAAAATGTTCGGGACTCAGACACAGTCTCAATCTTTAAAACTAGGCTGAAAACTCACTTGTTCAGTTTAGCTTTTGGTAGGTAATGTTCCCCCTTAGATAATGGTAGTAGGTCCAGGGGTCCATGGACACAGGGAATTATAGTAAACTGAGACGCTGATGCTGTCGTCCCACTGCTCGCACGCGGTCACTCAGGTTTGTGGACGGTGGAATGCCGAACTGTTTCAGAGTGCTCTAGTGTCTGTGTGTCCTTCTGGTTCTCTCCTTTTAGCTAAGCTGTCATAGTCAGATCTGCCGGAGTCATTAGCCACACTCTGGAAATGTCCACATTCCCTGTTTTACGTACAAACAGACAGAATAAAACTAATTCCCTCTCCCTGCCTTTTTTCCGAGGATATGACCCCCCACATGTCCGGCCGGACACCGAAGGATAACTGACTGTCGAGCCCTCCTGCTACCCACTTCAGACCAGTTGCCCACACCCCAGCTATCACCACCTGCCTTGGACTAGAGGTCCAGAAAACCACATTGATGCTTTCATAGACTCCTAGCAATTGTTACTACTAATACTACTGCTATTAATATTTGTAGTATAATCACTTGTAGGTAGTCTGACCAGAGGAGGATGGGTCCCCCCTTGTGAGCCTTGGTTCCTCCCAAGGTTTTCTTCTGAGGGAGTTTTTCCTTGCCACTGTCGCACCTGGCTTGCTCACCATGGGGTTTTTGCATTCTTGTTAAAACTTTGTCTTTTCTGGAATTCTGTGAAGCTGCTTTGTGACATCAGTTGTAAAAAGCACTACAAATAAATTTGATTTGCTTTGATTTCCTTCATAACGCGCATAAAAATCACTAGTAATACACGCTAATGTCTCAGTCACTACCTGGCAAAATTTCCCGTTCTACCTTAAATGGTGCAGCAGTTACGTTCTGGTACTTGAGATTGCTGCACCATTTAAGGAGGAACAGGAAATGTTTATGATTAAGCCGGCAATTTAAAGGCTTAAAGTTCAGCTTCATATCACCAAAGAATTCTTGGTGGCGATAATAAAAAATAGTCATCCCCTTTGAAGGCGTATGATGCCTTAAATGTATTTAAGCAGTGAGGAGCTGAACTTTATCCTCCTCTGCTGTCACTGCAGACCGACAGGGTCACCTACAGAGAAGTGCTAGTAGCTATTAATGAAGTGATGTAGTTTTCGTTTGTGCTCTTTTTTTATTTGCTGACTCGTTTGATTGATGCGTGAAACTGAAGTTGTGAATGAATCGCGAGCGCCCGTGCTTTTCAGTCTCCTTCAGGTAAATGGCAAACATCAGTGTGATATACTATTACTGCTATAGTATGGAGACAAAGCAGGAAAACACGTACTGATTATTTTTTCAGGTTATTTTAAATATGATTCACCTGTCCTGTCATGTGACACACAAGTGAGATACACAGCTGGAGGCAGCATAACAGAAATGGCCAGAAAACCTCGTCTCGTCTGTTTACGTAAAAGTCGCTGACAACAACAGATGACATATCCGGTTCTTGAAGGGTTGTCCCATTTCATAGGGGGAAGATTTCAACCACTACCCCTTGTAACTCAGTTTCAAGGTGGAGGGTTACACTTGAAAACAAAGTGTAGGGGTAAAAATAAGAAATGGGATTGGGTCTTTAACTGGTAGTGCCACATTAAACAAAATTTATTGTACTCATTTTTTTTGTTTCTAATGTTTCTCATACTGATGAATGCTCAGAAAAGCATACTGTGAAGTAAATTATCAGAGCTACAATAAAATATTGTAATATTGTCCACTCCTAGTTCCCCTTTCTGTTGATGACTCCACAACTTCTGTTGATGAGTCACACTAAATTGCCCAAAGGTACTCACATGTCTGCCTTCACACGCATATGAAATTGAGTGAGATCCCATTCTTAATTCATAGGGTTTAATATTATATCGGCCCACGCTTTACAGCTATAACAGCTTCAACTCTTCTGGGAAGGCTTTTCATAAAGTTTAGTAGTGTGTTAATGGGAATTTTTTACCATTCTTCCAGAAGCGCATTTGTGAGGTCAGACACTGATGTTGGACGAGAAGGCATGGATCACAATCTCCGCTCCAAATCATCCCAAAGGTGTTCTATCGGGTCAAGGTTAGGACTCTGCGCAGGCCAGTCAAGTTTTTCTACATCAAACCCCCTCATCCATGTCTTTATGAACCATGCTTTCCGCACTGGTGTGCAGTCATGTTGGAACAGGAAGGGGCCAACTCCAAACTGTTCCCACAAAGCAGCATGAAATTGTCCAAAATCTCTTGGTGTGCTGAATCATTAAGAGTTCCTCTCACTGGAACTAAGGGGCCGAGCCCAACTCCTGAAAAACAACCCCACACCATAATCCCCCCTCCACCAAACTTTACACATGGCACAATGTAGTCAGATAAGTAGTGCTCTCCTGGCAACCACCAATCCCAGACTCATCCATCGGATTGCCAGACGGAGAAGCGTGAGTAGTCACTCCATAGAACACACCTCCACTGCTCTAGAGTCCAGTGGCAGCACTTTACACCACTGCATTCAATGCTGTGCATTGCGCTTTGTGATCTAAGGCTTGGATGCAGATGCTCGGCCTTGGAAACTCATTCCAAGAAGCTCTCTATGCAGTGTTCTTGAGATAATCTGAAGACCATGTGAAGTTTGAAGGGCTGTAGCGATAGACTCCGCAGAAAGTTGGTGACCTCTGCACCCTATACACCTCAGCATCCGCTGACCTCGCTCTGTCATTTTACATGGCCTACCACTTTGTGGCCGAGTTGCTGTCGTTCCCAATTGCTTCCACTTTGTTATAATACCACTGACAATTGACTATGGAATATTTAGTAGTGAGGAAATTTAATGGGGCGGCTGTCACCTCACAGCAAGGAGGGCCTGGGTTCAATTCCCCGCCGGGCGACCAGGATCCTCTCTGTGTGGAGTGTGCATGTTCTCCCCGTGTCTGCGTGGGTTTCCTCCGGGTTCTCCGGTTTCCTCCCACGGTCCAAAGACATGCAGTCAGGTTGATTGGACATGCTAAATTGCCCCTAGGTGTGAGTGTGTGAGTGGCTGTCTGTCTGCCCTGCGGTGGACTGGCGACCTATCCGGGGTGTATCCTGCCTTTCGCCCAAAGACTGCTGGGATAGGCTCCAGCACCCCCCCACGACCCTGACGGAGAAGCGGCTTAGAAAATGGATGGATGGATGGAAATTTAATGACTGGACTTGCGCAGGTGGCATCCTATCACAGTACCATGCTGGAATTCACAGAGCTCCTGAGGGCGACCTATTCTTAAATAAAATGTGTGTAGAAGCAGTCTGCATGCCTAGGTGCTTGGTTTTATACACCTGTGGCCATGGAAGTGATTGGAACACCTGAATTCAATGATTTGGATGGGTGAGTGAATACTTTTGGAAAGTATTCAAGCCTAATGCAGAAGCCAAACTGTGACAAAGTGCAAATCTTTTACACACCCATAAATGTGAAAGCACAGATCCATAGGCAGTAAACCTGCAGCAGGGCCAAGAAAAACAAATGCATTAAATCAGCGGCTCCCGGTCACAGCCTGCCCTGCACAGTTTAGAGTTCTTCCTGCTCTAACACACCTGATTCGACTCACTAACTAATCACCTAAGGCCACTAGGAGTTCAATCAGGTGTGGTACAGCAGGGAAAACATGAAACTATTAGGGGCGGTGGAGGCTTATGATAGGATTTTGTTTCTGCTGGCATCTCAAGGATTTTTTTTTTGTTTAGGTGGGGTCACAAACCACTGTTAGAAATAACAGCAGTGGCAACCATAAGTTGCAGTGCAAACCACAACTTGTAAACAGTGAACAATGAGAGGAACACTGAAGGTCAGGTACATCACAAGATGGCAAAATGGGGAATTCAAGTGTATCAGCAGGGACTTGTTGGTAACATTTGGTCAATAATCAGTGTCACTGAATATTGCAGTAAGTAAAAAGCAACATTATGTAAATTACCATTTTTTTCTTCTCTTACATATGCCACAAGGTTTTTTTTTTATTACTACTTCACCATTCACTGACTGGACTATCCAATCACTGTAATATACAGTTAGTTCTAAAATGTAGACAGACGTGAAGAATGTACTTAATCATAGGCCATTCAAAAATAACCAGCATGATCCATGACCCTAATGATAACCTAATGATAAAATAATAAAAGTACATAAAATTAAAATTAAAAATGAAAACAGTGATTTGAAAATGATCTGAGCTGTATTACTTTGAAAACAATGAAACCACATTATTTCATGTTTTACCTCATGAGTTATACTGTTATTTCACAAAACACAATTTGGATTTTTGCCATGTATTTGAAAAAGGTTGCGACAGTAAACTTACCACTTCGTCATTCCTTTTCACAACATTTAAAAGACGTTTTGGGACTGAAGACACCAAGAGATAAAATGTTTCGGGCGCAGTTTTGTCCATTTTTTCCACAAAAAAAGTCTTAAGGTGCATCAGTACAGGGTGTTTGTCACATTTTGCAATTTAAAATGCACCACACTTTCTTTACTGGGGACAAGGCTGGACTGCAGGCAGGCCAGTGCAGCACCCGCACCCTATTCTTCCATAGACATGTCTCTGTAAGGTGTGCAGAATGTGGTTTTGATGAAATATGCCTTGGTAAAGATGTAGTCTTGAAAGCAGCACATGTAGCTCCAAAATCTCTTTGTATTTCTTGGTATTAATGGTGCCATTACACAAGGCAGGTGTAAGTTACCTTTTCCAAGGACCCTGACACCCAAGGTACACCCTGTCCAGACCATCTTCAACTTAGGAGGAGCTTTCATATACCAGTGCGTGTAAGGTCTCTCATATTTTCCTTGCCTGCAGCCGTTTTGAAAGATGTCTATCATTACATGCTATCTGTGCAGAATACAGATATTATAATAAATTAAATAAATTAACAAGAGAAGCTGGCCCACCTGGTATTTATATTTTCATCCCAAACAACACAAGCTATAGGATAAGGCTCTGCAACATAGCACGTGGTACCAAATCTGGATTATGATAATACTGTTTACAGATGCTAATTTTAAATTACTGTTCAATCTTACCTGGTAGTATAGTACAAAACAGCAAATTATGCTTTCCTTCTACAAGTTCACAGATTTACCAGTGGTTTTCCCATAGATCTGCCATATTTTTTCTTTATTTTTTGCTTATTATCAAGTTTAAGTATTCTTCACTTTATTTTAAATAAAGCTACTGCATGTGTAGTATACAAAATGTAATTACTTGACTGTCAACAACTCAGAGCAAAGTCAGATTAATATTCAATATCAACTTAAGCATAAATAGCCATAATGTCAACAGGCAAAAATGACTCCCCATGCATTCAAGATGCTGTACTGGATTTATCTACCTTGCTGAAATCTAAAGGAAACCGTGACACAATCCATCAACAAAATGCAAAGTTAAAGTACATTTCAAATAAGCAAGTCGCTGGGATAAAGTCAGACAAAGCATCCACACTGTCACAGAACCACACACAGTGAGAAGACAGAGCCTCTCTCTTTCCTCACTGGTTTGGACACACCCAGTTCAAAGCCAGTGAGAGACAGTCAAGGCCAACAGCTGGACTTCTCTGGACTAGATGCCCAAGACTGGGCAGCATACTAAAAAACACGACAAAGGATATATGGAGCCGGGGCATTTTGCTGCAGCAGAGAGACACAGAGACAAAGAGAGAGAGAGAGAGAGAGAGAGAGAGAGAGAGAGAGAGAGAGAGATTGAGTGAGTAAGTGTGGGTGAGGGCAGAGGCTGTGTATTAGCAGTACAGTGAGCCGAGACTGGGTGATTGATTCAAGGTCCGGCCAGTCCGCCTGCCTGCCCTCCTCCCATGATGAATGACTGGAGGTTTTAATTAACCTTCTGCACACACATCAATATTATTCAAACACATTACTCCATTTTCCCTTCCCCTCCATTACATGGTAACCTTTAATACACAGCTTTGGGGCTCTTACTGAAAGATCAGGAGAAATGAAAAATTGTAAATACTGAATAGGAAAAAAAAAAAAAAAAAGTGTTGGGAAAAATCTATAAAGAAGTTTTTTTCCTCCTTCTACTCTGTACAGTTTTTGGGTAAGAAATGGTCAAGCATGATGAAAGTTGGCATTTGTAACAAAGCTCAGCTCTAGAGGGCAATAGAGAGCAGAGGCACATTCACTCACACACTGGATCAGGCTGAACTGTGCCTAAATGCGAGAAGCTGCCTTAGTCCAGCAGGACAGCAGGACAGCAAGACAGCGCTGTGCTCAGCTTTGCAGCACAGACTCAGATGCATATTCAAACTTCATTTTCAGTTCAGTTACTGCTGAGAAAGTGTTTCCTTGTGTACCATTTTATGCCTACATATGAATATGATTAAGAGCTGTGGGCATGTAATTAGCAGTCAGTGTGTGTGTGTGTGTGTGTGTGTGTGTGTGTGTGTGTGTGTGTGTGTGCGTGCTTGTTTGGGGGTGGGGGTACTGATAGTATTCCAATGACATCACAATCGCGCTGCCAAGTTCATTCAGCAGAGCTGTGGAGGTTTGTAATGAGATAAGCTATAACTGATGCAGCAAAGGCAGTAAAATGTTTCTTTTAAACACTTTAAATCTTATTTTTAAAGCATACTAACCAGTATAGTGCAGCATAGTGACTTGATTTGAGTTTCTTTGTTGCTGTAGTGATGACAAACCAAAATTGAAATCTACATGGCTGAGATTTTTTACTGTTTTATTTTCAGAATTCCAGCACAATATGCAAACACTATGAGCATAAACCATAAGAAGTGCACTTATTAGTGTAGTAGGTGAAGTACAGAAGTGTGTGGTTTGGGTCCTCAGATCAGACAATGAAACGAGTTCAGCAGCTCCAATGGCTGATTAAAGCTTTGCTGTGCTGCTCAGTAAACACCTTTTTTCCCCTGAGTTGGTTGATGTGTCATTCACGTGGACAGGTCCACTGCACAGGTCCAGTACTGTAAGCAGAACTGCAGAACGGCTGACAGGTATACACCCTGTACTCTGGGTGTAAATGGTTCATCACAGAGAAACCCGCCAACTAATTTCTTTACAGTGACAGTGATAAAAACCAGTTTTTTAGTGTTTCCAAGGCACACAAGCTGTTTTATTTACCATCCAAAATGACCACTGAATCTACAAGTGTTTTTATGTGCAATGTCAAAACACTGGTAAATCTGAAAAAATAAAGCTTTCTTTGAGGACTATTTTCACTTACAAATCCCTGCACATTAAAAAAAAGTTTGCGATAAATAATTTATAAAATATTATTTTTAAAACATTCATATTATAATATATTAATATAGAATATTAAAATAATATTTGTAAAATATTGCAAAACTAGTACAAAACTGTCTCATGCACATTTAATACTTGCCAATACAAAGTCCAATTAAGTAGTTGTTAGTGTACATCAGTGTAAGGTACCTTTATATTATTAAAAAGTAGCTGATAAAAAAAGTGCAGTTACTGTGCACTTCTGTGGCACAGATAAAGCACAGATCACATCCATGGCTAATGCATCAGAGGAGCTCACATTTCGCGTCTTGATGGGAATCTTGTGTTTGGCTAGTTGAGCTGAATGTCTCCTTAAACCAGACGTTTATGGTGTGATTTTTAAAATCTTGTTCTTTAGTGACTCATATTGCATGTTTGAACAGAACATCATCTACAGACAAAAAAAAATTCATATGCAAAATGCAGCCTCTATAGACTGCTCTGTCTACACACAGTTTCAAATGGGGTGGTTTTATTCAAAACAACGTGCTGTTTACCAAGTACAGAACAAAGAAACTGAGTAGCACTGATAACACTATGCATTGAAGCAAACTAAATGGTGATGTACATGGTAGAACATGGCCTCTCCACAGCCTATTTTACAAAACAATTCACCGTATTAAAGTCTATACCTTACTATTCTATTCAGTCAAACACAGTATGTCTGTGTGTCTCTACCCGTACTTAGGAAGTGGATGTGATTGTGTGTTTAAAGTGGGCTAAAACCAGTGTAGGTCTGGTGGGAATATAGCAAGGTGATATGTTTAAAGTGACCAGCAATGTTGTCTGTCACAGAGTAACTAACAATTCTCTATCTGAGCAGAGCCTCCTTCACTGTGCTGAAACGGCCATGTACACTCAGCTTACTTTATAGCAGTTATCAGAATGTTGGTATAGATGAGTTTTTACAAGTAACAGTAAATGAGTACGG
>NC_051216.1:17828400-17840900 GCF_015220715.1 Pygocentrus nattereri | reverse complement strand
CAATGCTGCTAGTTGATGCTGCTTGGAAAAATCTGCCATTCTTCCATTTCAATGCACCTCTGCCATAGTCAATATACTCTTAGCATAAAGGGCTTCATATCATACGGAAAAAAAGGTTCTATGACTATGATAAATAAGACCTGGACCTGTTATCAAACTACCACAACAAGAACAAGAACAACAACTTCTACAACAACCACCACGCCTCTACAACATCTACAACATCTACAACATCAACCACCACCTCTACAACATCATCAACATCAGCAACAACAACAACCATCTACAACATCTACTACAACACCTACAACAACATCCACAACAACAACAACCATCTACAACATCTACTACAACACCTACAACAACATCCACAACAACAACAACCATCTACAACATCTACTACAACACCTACAACAACATCCACAACAACAACATCCACAAGAACCACCTCTACTACATCAACAACCACAATAACAACCACCTCTACTACATCAACAACCACAATAACAACCACCTCTACTACATCAACAACCACAATAACAACCACCTCTACTACACCAACAACCACAATAACAACCACCTCTACTACACCAACAACCACAATAACAACCACCTCTACTACATCAACAACCACAATAACAACCACCACCAGTACTACAACAACCACCTCTACTACAACAACCACCTCTACTACATCAACAACCACAATAACAACCACCACTACAACAACCACCACCACTACAACAACCACCACCACTACAACAACCACCACCACTACAACAACCACCACCACCTCTACTAGAACAACAACAACCACCACCTCTACTACAACAACAACCACCTCTACTACTAAAACAACCACAACGACCTCTACATGTACAACGACGACCTCTACATGTACAACATCCACCACCTCTACATGTACAACATCCACCACCTCTACATGTACATCATCCACCACCTCTACATGTACAACATCCACCACCTCTACAACATCTACAACAACAACATAATCTACAACAACAAACAACATAATCTACAACAACAATCTACAACAACCAACACAATCTACACCAACAACAAACAACAATCTACAACAACACAATCTACACCAACAAAACAACATAATCTACAACATCCACAATAACATCTACAACAACAAACAACATCTACCACATCACCCAAACAGCAAACAACAACAAACATCATAATCTTCAACAACAACCAGCAACATAATCTAGAACAACCACCACCACCTCTACAACAAAAACAACCAGCAACATAATCTACAACAACAACCAACAACATAATCTACAGCAACCAACAACATAATCTACAACAACATAATCTGCAACAATAACCAACAAAAATCTACAACAACCACAATCTATAACAACCACAATCTACAACAACATCCACAACAACAAACATCTACAACAACCAACAACCAACAAACTACAACAAACAACAAAATCTACAACAACCAACAAACAACAAACTACAACAACAAACAACAAAATCTACAACAACAACAAACAACAAAATCTACAACAACAACAAACAACAAAATCTACAACAACAACAAACAACAAAATCTACAACAACAACAACAGCAACAAACAATCATCCACAACAAACAAGATCATCCACAACAACATCATCCACAACAACATCATCCACAACAACAACATCCACAACAACAACATCCACAACAACAACATCCACAACAACAAACAACAACAACAAACAACAAAATCTACAACAACAAACACAATCTACAACAACAAACACAATCTACAACAACAGCAACAAACAATCAACAACAACCACAATCTACAACAGCAAACATCTACAACATCATCCACAACAAACAACAACATCATCCACAACAACCAACAACATAATCTACACCAACAACCAACAACATAATCTACAACAACAAAAACAAACAATCTACAACAACAACAAAACAATCTACAACAGCAACAGACAACAAACAACAGCAACAAACAACAAACAAGATCTACAACAACAAACAAGATCTACAACAACAAACAACAACAACAAAATCTACAAAAACAAGCAAACAAACAATCTACAACAACAACAAACATAATCTACAACAACAAACAACAATCTACAACAACAAACGTAATCTACAACAACAAACGTAATCTACAACAAACATCCACAACAACATCATCCACAACATCCACAACAGCCAACAAACTACAACAACCAACAACATAATCTACAACCACCAACAATCTACAACTACTCCAACAACCACAACCACCACCACCTCTACTAGAACAACCACCACCACCACCACCTCTACTACAACAACCACCACCACCACCACCACCTCTACTACAACCACCACCACCACCACCACCTCTACTACAACAACAACAACCACCACCACCACCACCTCTACTACAACAACCACCACCACCACCACCACCTCTACTACAACAACCACCACCACCACCACCACCTCTACTACAACAACAACCACCACCACCACCACCTCTACTACAACAACAACCACCACCACCACCTCTACTACAACAACAACAACCACCACCACCACCACCTCTACTACAACAACAACCACCACCACCACCACCACCTCTACTACAACAACAACCACCACCACCACCACCACCTCTACTACAACAACAACCACCACCACCACCACCTCTACTACAACAACAACCACCACCACCACCTCTACTACAACCACCACCACCACCTCTACTACAACAACAACCACCACCATCACCTCTACTACAACAACAACCACCACCACCACCACCACCACCTCTACTACAACAACCACCACCACCTCTACTACAACAACAACCACCACCACCACCTCTACTACAACAACAACCACCACCATCACCTCTACTACAACAACAACCACCACCACCACCTCTACAACAACAACAACCACCACCACCACCACCTCTACAACAACAACAACAACAACAACAACCACCACCACCACCATCACCTCTACTACAACAACAACCACCACCACCACCTCTACTACAACAACAACAACCACCACCATCACCTCTACTACAACAACAACCACCACCACCACCATCACCTCTACTACAACAACAACCACCACCACCACCATCACCTCTACTACAACAACAACAACCACCACCACCTCTACTACAACAACAACCACCACCACCTCTACTACAACAACAACCACCACCACCACCTCTACTACAACAACAACCACCACCACCTCTACTACAACAACAACCACCACCACCACCTCTACTACAACAACAACCACCACCACCACCTCTAGAACAAAAACAGCAACATAATCTACAACAACAAAACAATCTACAACAGCAACAAACAACAAAAGATCTACAACAACAAGATCTACAACAACAAACAACATAATCTACAACAATCTATAACAAACAACATGATCGACAACAACAATCTACAACAACAACAAACAAACAATCCACAACAAAAACATAATCTAGAACAACAAACATCTACAACAACAATCTACAACAAACGTAATCTACAACAACATCTACATCATCCACAACAAACATCAACAACATCCACAACAACCAACAAACTACAACAACCAACAACATAATCTACAACAACAAAAACAAACAATCTACAACAGCAACAAACAACAAACAAGATCTACAACAACAAACAAGATCTACAACAACAAACGAGATCTACAACAACAAACGAGATCTACAACAACAAACGAGATCTACAACAACAAACAACAACATAATCTACAACAACAAGCAAACAAACAACCTACAACAAACAACATGATCGACAACAACAAACAATCTACAACAACAATCTACAACAACAAACGTAATCTACAACAAACATCCACAACAAACATCAACAACATCCACAACAACCAACAAACTACAACAACCAACAACATAATCTACAACCACCAACAATCTACAACTACTCCAACAACCACAACCATCAGCACCTCTACAACTACAACAACAACCACCTCCACCACCTCTGCTACAACAACAACCACCACCACCACCACCACCATCACCTCTACTACAACAACAACCACCACCACCATCACCTCTACTACAACAACAACCACCACCACCACCACCTCTACTACAACAACAACCACCACCACCACCATCACCTCTACTACAACAACAACCACCTCCACCACCTCTGCTACAACAACAACCACCACCAAAACCATCACCTCTACTACAACAACAACCACCACCACCACCTCTACTACAACAACAACCACCACGACCATCACCTCTACTACAACAACCACCACCACCACCACCACCACCATCACCTCTACTACAACAACAACAACCACCACCACCACCATCACCTCTACTACAACAACAACCACCACCACCATCACCTCTACTACAACAACAACAACCACCACCATCACCTCTACTACAACAACAACAACCACCACCACCACCATCACCTCTACTACAACAACAACAACCACCACCACCATCACCTCTACTACAACAACAACCACCACCACCATCACCTCTACTACAACAACAACAACCACCACCATCACCTCTACTACAACAACAACAACCACCACCACCACCATCACCTCTACTACAACAACAACAACCACCACCACCACCATCACCTCTACTACAACAACAACAACCACCACCACCATCACCTCTACTACAACAACAACCACCACCACCACCATCACCTCTACTACAACAACAACCACCACCACCACCATCACCTCTACTACAACAACAACCACCACCACCTCTACTACAACAACAACCACCACCACCTCTACTACAACAACAACCACCACCACCTCTACTACAACAACAACCACCACCTCTACTACAACAACAACCACCACCACCACCACCTCTACTACAACAACAACAACCACCACCACCTCTACTACAACAACAACAACCACCACCACCTCTACTACAACAACCACCACCACCACCACCTCTACTACAACAACCACCACCACCACCACCTCTACTACAACAACAACAACCACCACCACCTCTACTACAACAACAACCACCACCACCACCTCTACTACAACAACCACCACCACCACCTCTACTACAACAACAACCACCACCACCACCATCACCTCTACTACAACAACCACCACCACCACCACCATCACCTCTACTACAACAACCACCACCACCACCACCACCATCACCTCTACTACAACAACAACCACCACCACCACCACCTCTACTACAACAACAACCACCACCACCATCACCTCTACTACAACAACAACCACCACCACCACCATCACCTCTACTACAACAACAACCACCACCACCATCACCTCTACTACAACAACCACCACCACCACCATCACCTCTACTACAACAACCACCACCACCACCATCACCTCTACTACTACAACAACCACCACCACCACCATCACCTCTACTACTACAACAACCACCACCACCACCATCACCTCTACTACTACAACAACAACCACCACCACCTCTACTACAACAACAACCACCACCACCTCTACTACAACAACAACCACCACCACCACCACCACCATCACCTCTACTACAACCACCACCACCACCACCACCTCTACTACAACAACCACCACCACCACCTCTACTACAACAACCACCACCACCACCTCTACTACAACAACCACCACCACCACCTCTACTACAACAACCACCACCACCTCTACTGCAACAACAACCACCACCACCTCTACTACAACAACCACCACCACCTCTACTACAACAACCACCACCTCTACTACAACAACCACCACCACCACCACCACCACCTCTACTACAACAACAACCACCACCACATCTACTACAACAACAACCACCACATCTACTACAACAACAACCACCACATCTACTACAACAACAACCACCACATCTACTACAACAACAACCACCACCACCACCTCTAGAATAAAAACAAACAGCAACATAATCTACAACAACAAAACAATCTACAACAGCAACAAACAACATCTACAACAACAAACAACATAATCTACAACCATCTATAACAAACAACATGATCGACAACAACAAACAGTCTACAACAACAACAACAACCAAACATAATCCACAATAAACAACATAATCTACAACAACAAACAACAATCTACAACAACAATCTACAACAAACGTAATCTACAACAACAAACCACCACCACCTCTACAACAAAAACAACCAGCAACATAATCTACAACAACCAGCAACATAATCTACAGCAACCACCAACAACATAATCTACAGCAACCACCAACAACATAATCTACAGCAACCACCAACAACATAATCTACAACAACCACCAACAACATAATCTACAACAACAACATAATCTACAACAACAACATAATCTACAACATAATCTGCAACAATAACCAACAAAAATCTACAACAACCACAAAATACAACAACCACCACATCCACAACAACAACATCCACAACAACCAACAAAATCTACAACAGCAACAAACACAATCTACAACAACAGCAACAAACAATCAACAGCAACAATCAACAACAACCACAATCTACAACAGCAAACATCTACAACATCATCCACAACAACCAACAACATAATCTACAACAACAACCAACAACATAATCTACAACAGCAACACAATCTACAACAGCAACAAAACAATCTACAACAACAAACAACATAATCTACAACAACAAACAACAAACAACATAATCTACAACAAAACAACATAATCTACAACAACAAACAACAATCTACAACAAAAATCTACAACAACCACAAAATACAACAACCACAAAATACAACAACATCCACAACAACAACAACATCCACAACAACCAACACAATCTACAACAACAGCAACAAACAATCAACAACAGCAACAAACAATCAACAACAACCACAATCTACAACAGCAAACATCTACAACATCATCCACAACAACATAATCAACAACCAACAACATAATCTACAACAACCAACAACATAATCTACAACAACAACCAACAACATAATCTACAACAACAACCAACAACATAATCTACAACAACAACCAACAACATAATCTACAACAACAAAACAATCTACAACAGCAACAAAACAATCTACAACAACAACATCCACAACAACAACAACAACATCCACAACAACAACAACAACAACATCCACAACAACAACAACATCCACAACAACAACAACATCCACAACAACCAACACAATCTACAACAACAGCAACAAACAATCAACAACAGCAACAAACAATCAACAACAACCACAATCTACAACAGCAAACATCTACAACATCATCCACAACAACATAATCAACAACCAACAACATAATCTACAACAACAACCAACAACATAATCTACAACAACAACCAACAACATAATCTACAACAACAACCAACAACATAATCTACAACAACAACCAACAACATAATCTACAACAACAACCAACAACATAATCTACAACAACAAAACAATCTACAACAACAAACAAGATCTACAACAACAAACAAGATCTACAACAACAAACAAGATCTACAACAACAAACAACACAGTCTACAACAACAAACAACAGTGTCTACAACAACAAACAATCTACAACAAACAACACAGTCTACAACAACAAACAATCTACAACAAACAACCTACAACAAACAACCTACAACAAACAACATGATCGACAACAACAAACAAACAAACAAACAAACAACAACAAACAAACAAACATAATCCACAACAACAAACATGATCGACAACAACAAACAATCTACAACAACAACAACAGACAAACAACAAACAATCTACAACAACAACAGACAAACAACAATCTACAACAACAAACAACAATCTACAACAACAATCTACAACAACAAACGTAATCTACAACAAACATCCACAACAACATCGACAAACATATACAACAACATCGACAAACATCATCCACAACAACAAACATCAACAACATCCACAACAACCAACAACATAATCTACAACCACCAACAATCTACAACTACTCCAACAACCACCACCACCACCTCTACTACAACCACCACCACCTCTACTACAACAACAACAACCAACAACAACCACAAACAACAACAACAAACAGCATAATCTACAACAACCACCACCACCTCTACTACAAACACCAATCTAATCTACAACAACCTAATCTACATCAACAACAACCTAATCTACATATCCAACAACAACAACAACCACCTAATCTACATATCCTCCAACAACCACCAAATCTACATCTCCAACAACCACCTAATCTACATCTCCAACAACAACCACCAAATCTACATCTCCAACAACCACCAAATCTACATCTCCAACAACCACCTAATCTACATCTCCAACAACCACCTAATCTACATCTCCAACAACCACCTAATCTACATCTCCAACAACCACCAAATCTACATCTCCAACAACCACCAAATCTACATCTCCAACAACCACCAAATCTACATCTCCAACAACCACCAAATCTACATCTCCAACAACCACCAAATCTACATCTCCAACAACCACCAAATCTACATCTCCAACAACCACCTAATCTACATCTCCAACAACAACAACAACAACAACATCTACATCTCCAACAACAACAACAACAACAACAACAACAACAACAACAACAACCAACAGCATAATCTACAACAACCACAACCACCACCACCTCTACTACAAACACCAACCTACAACAACCTAGTCTACATCAACAACAACAACCTAATCTACATCATCAACAACAACAACAACAACAACATCTACATCTCCAACAACAACAACAACATCTACATCTCCAACAACAACAACAACAACAACAACCAACAGCATAATCTACAACAACCACAACCACCACCACCTCTACTACAAACACCAACCTACAACAACCTAGTCTACATCAACAACAACAACCTAATCTACATCAACAACAACAACCTAATCTACATCAACAACAACCTAATCTACAACAACAACAACAACAACAACAACAACAACAACAACAACAACAACCCAATCTACATCTCCAACAACAACAACAACAACAACAACAACAACAACAACAACAACCCAATCTACATCTCCAACAACAACAACAACAACAACAACAACAACAACAACAACCATCTACATCATCCACAACATCTACATCCCCAACAAGAAAACATCAACAACCATCATCCACAACAACAACAACAACAACAACCATCATCCACAACAACCACCATAATCTACATCAACAACCACCATAATCTACATCAACAACAAACAACAACAACAGCTCCAACAACAACAGCTCCAACAACAGCTCCAACAACAACTCCAACAACAACAGCTCCAACAACAACAACAACAACAACCATCTACAACAACAACAACAACAACAACCATCTACTACAACAACAACAACAACAACAACAACAACAACAAACATCATCCAAAACAACAACAACAATCTACATCATCCAAAAAACAACAACCACCACCACCACCACCACCACCATCTACAACAACAACCATCTACAACAAAAACCATCTACAACAACAACAACAACATCATCCAAAACAACAACCATCTACAACAACAACAACAACAACAACCATCTACAACAACAACAACCATCTACAACAACAACCATCTACAACAACAACAACCATCTACATCATCATCATCCACAACAACAAACATAATCTACATCATCCACAACAACATAATCTACATCAACAACATAATCTACATCAACAACATCTACTAGAACAACTCCTACAACAACAACCATCTACAACAACAACCATCTACAACAAACATCATCCAAAACAACCATCTACAATAACAACCACAACAACAACCATCTACAACAACAAACATAATCTACATCATCCACAACAAACAATCTACATCAACAACACCTACAACAACAAACATAATCTACAACAACCATCTACAACAACAAACATAATCTACATCATCCACAACAACAACAACAACAACAACAACAACAAGAACACCTACAACAACCATCTACAACAACAACAACCATCTACATCATCCACAACAACAACAACCATCATCCAAAACAACAACCACAACAACAACCATCTACATCATCCACAACAACAATCTACATCATCCACAACAACAACAACAACAACAGCATCTTCATCATCACCAACAACATCCTCCACATCTACTACATCATCTACAACAACAAACATCTACATCAACAACATTTTTAGGTATATATTTGTCTCCTTCCATTTATGTATGCATAATCATTGTGCATCCCGATCCATTAATTCAAAACAAAAAAAAAATTGAAAATAATCAGTATTTTTTCCATAAGCAGTATTTTTCATTCTTATCTATAGTTTCATGTTTTGCTCTTGGAATATCTTTTCACAGCAAGTCGATTCTTACAGATGTTCTGCACTGAAACATTCAAATCAAATCCAATGTCCAGTAAAATGAGCAGTACAGGATGAACAATGAGCTAAGGTAAAAAAATAACATTGTTCCTAGGAACTTTTAATTGAGTTTTGACAACAAAAGTCTGGAAATCCTTTTTAGAGACCCCACACATCTTTTATCAATAGAGGTCACTTTGCCATCTTTCGTGTTCTAATTGCTCCAAAATGCCATTTCAGACTTCTACCCTGTAGAACAGGGTCTGTAAACAGTCATTAAGCTTGCAATCAAGGTAGCAGTCACATCAGTCAAAGAAAAATAATCCATTTCAAACCAAAAAGTGGTAGCTGATTACCTTAGTTGCCATAAGTGATAATTTACACATATTAACCATTAGAAAGCTAGGAGAAGGAAATAAATGTGTGCACTGCTCGATATGATTCATGTGAATAGCATATCTACCACTCAACATGGCACATTTTGCCAAAAAAAAACAAAAAAACAATTTAGGCAACAACTTTGAGTGCATGTGTATTGATTTCTGAAAAGAGAAATCAATAAATAGGTCATCATCATGTTAATAAATCATTTAACCATGTAAAGAACCATCTGAGTTGTCTAACTATAGTTTAGTATGTTCTATGTATAAATGTTGCCTTTATTAAAAGAACCATTTGAGAAACCCTTGTTTTTAGTGTGTGGATGAACTCAAATATATAAAACATCATTAGAACTCACCACTGTACTGTTAAGCAAGTACTGTATTAGTCACAGGCCACGATCAAACACTGAGCCCAAGTCTCAATAATACCATTCATGAGTTTCCATTTGCCTTACCTTGTCCTTATCTTCCACCAGGTCAGAGAGCACATCATCAGGATCCAGAATTCCCCCATCACAGTATTCAACATGGTGGGTCCGCACCAGGAAGTCTCCCTCCTGCGCAACACATAGATAAAATTGACATCCCCATTAGTTAGAACACACACCAGTCCTAACCCTAACACCAGCCTTATCAGTGCTCTACAAACACTTCTGCAAGGCTGTTCCCATGGCACTCTCACACCACAAATCAAAGCTCTCTTTTAAGGAGCAATTTCTTAAAATTTATGATAATTACACAAATGTAGGAAGCAACTTGAAAGGATGAAGCTCGACAACAAATTTGTGCAAACAAAAAACTCACCAATTTGTCATAAGATCACTGACGATAATTTATCTTCTAAACATTACTTAATATAAAATATTTTTTGAGTTAAATCTAAATCAAATATTGGTCTTAAACTTTCAGACATGGTAACTGTTGGCCAATATGACATGAGGACTACACAATAGCATGCTAGAAGTACAAGGTAGTTGCAGGTAAATAAACAGGGTGGTGAGCTCATAACCCATTAACCAGCCTCGTCCTTTAGAACCCCTACCCTAGCCTCTGATTCCCATCACAAGCACTCATGGTTTATTAGTCTCAGCCTCTGATGCACCACCCACAGAGGTATCAGACGCATCTCATACTTATGCATGTTAAGCTGGCTATTTAGTCAGAGCCATTCTGATATTCTATCCTCATGGACTTCCGTGCACCACATTTTCTCAGTCTCTATCATACTGGTAACAGCAGATAATTATTTAAAAAATGATCAGCACTAAACAGGTGTTTGGATATCATCTGTACTTTACCTGCAGAAATAAAGCTTATATTCATGTGTAATCCTAATCCATGTGTATTTAATTCCTATTTCTACAGTGTATTGTATGGTCATTGGTGGATATCTATGTAAAAAACAGCAGTCTGACAGCATCGCCCCATGCTTCCCTTATTGTTGCATCTCTAATTTTCTTTGAAGCTTTCAGTAGCACAATATCCTCATAATTTGAGAAAGGTCTGGTTGTAGCAGGGGCTCCACCGTGCACGTGTGACATAGATGCATCACCAAGCCCTTTAAACGCACTCTCAAGTCCTTTGCTGCCATGGCAATGGTCATATTGACAAACA
>NC_051216.1:17600900-17823400 GCF_015220715.1 Pygocentrus nattereri | reverse complement strand
AGAATGGGATGTTGTGGTAAACTGATAAACTTCTCAATTGACATCACCAATTCAGTACTTCTCAGTTCTGTGCAACACCCTTGTAGATTGTTGATTTGTTGGAAGGAAATTCTAGGCATATTTCAAAAGAACCTCTTTAACTGACACAGGGAAGCTGAAAACTAACATTCAACTGCACAAACCATGATTAACAAATATGTACATTTTGCAAGTTAACAGTAACGTAAGCATTTATGAATCTAGCAACTGGACATTAACCATTATCCAGTCCTATACCATCCAGTCTCATCAAAACTCATGAAAGGAACTAACCATAGGCATTTGTGGCATCATTTAAATAAAATCACTGAGACCATTTAAGGATAAAGAGCTGGTGAGGGCTCTAAGACATAGCTGAACTTAACAGATGAAAATGAGACTAATTAAAATAGAACATTTCATTTTCATTGTAAATTAAGCACATTTTGTTCTAGGCAAATGTGGAAAGCTTTAAAGCACTTACTGAAGCCCATTTCACCATTATACCATAAATTCATGACCTTGAGATAGTGATAGCCATAGCTGCAGCAGTTAAATACGTTAAGGCTCATGAGACTTTCTCTAGCTGCACTTTGCATCTTAGGGACAGGTGCACAAGGTATGATATGGGCAAAGCTTTCCCAGTCTCTCCATTTACTTATAGACAGTGTGCTGTATGACCTTTTTCAAATGCAAAGCATCAGCTGCACAACAGACATGCATCTGCCTATAGCCAGTAAAGCCACAGTCAAGTTCAGACAGTGGACACTGGGATTTACCAACTGTGTGTTCTACAGATACACATGGCCCAGGAAAAAAACAATTTAGCTCTGACCATCAATTTTGCACTGGAACTCAAAATATGCCATTGCTTCATCCAAATGGAACCAGTGTCTAGTCCAAAATCATGTTAATCTCTGTGAGCTAACAAAATCAGAAACACGAAAATTACCATTCTGTTTAAGCCAAATATCAAGCCTATAATTCTGATGCTGTCACACAGATACAGTGATAAGCCCAAACACAGTTCACCACTGTCCTGCAGCCAAGAATTGAAACATCAGCTTAAACAATTTAAATAATTATTATACACTGAAAAAGTACATTTTAGATTTTAGACTACTACAAGTGTAGTGTAGCAGTTTATACAGGCCAGGCTAAACAAGCAGCATGACAGCAGGCCACTAGTACAAAATAAAATTCTGCCATTTTTTCCCCTCTTTTTTTTTTTCCCCCACTCACGCCTGGGTAAAAACAAAAGCATCTTTTTCTCATTGTTTCGTTGCATTCTGTTAGACGACAAAGATGCAACATAACGTTACCTAGTAATAGGCCTTGGACTAATCATTTTAATACTGAAACTGAAAGAGTGCAATCTTAATTATATCCTACATTATTCAGTTGCCATTGTTCAGTTTAATAATTTCAAAGTGAGAAATTAAACCCAATAACACAGATTGCAAACTGGCATTCTCACACACTACGTTCAGTGTTTATCCATCCATCCATCCATCCATCATCTTCCGCTTCTCCAGGGTTCGGGTCGTGGGGGCAGCATCCTAAGCAATGAGGCCCAGACCTCCCTTTCCCCAGCCACTTCCATTAGCTCCCTGGGGGGCATTCCGAGGCGCTCCCAGGCCAGCTGGGCGATATAGTCATGTCAGTGTGTCCTGGGTCTTCCCCGGGATCTCCTCCCAGGTGGACTTGCCTGTGACACCTCCTGAGGGAGGCGTCCAGGAAGCATCCTAACGAGATGCCCAAACCACCTCAGCTGGCTCCTCTCGACGTGAAGAAGCAGCGGCTATACTCTGATTCCCTGCCGGATGACCGAACTTCTCTAAGGGAGAGTCCAGACACCCTGCGGAGGAAACTAATTTCGGCTGCTTGTATTCGCGACCTCATTCTTTCAGTCATTACCCAAAGCTCATGACCATAGGTGAAGGTGGGAACGTAGATTGGTAAATCGAGTGCCTTGCCTTATGGCTCAGCTCTTTCTTTACCACAACAGACCGATAAAGAGCCCGCATCACTGCTGACCCAGCACCAATCCGCCTGTCAATCTCCCGCTCCCTTTTATCATCACTCGTGAATAATAGATACTCGAGATACTTGAACTCCTCCACTTATCCCCAACCCAGAGAGGGCTCTTCGCCCTTTTCCTGTTTAAGCATCTAACCCAAAAAATTACGTATGAGCTGATTTTCCAAGGAAGGCCGGACGGAAGGCCGGACGGAAGGCCGGACGGAAGGCCGGACGGATCTAAATCGCAATCACCACAATGGCCAGAAACATTGTAGTGAGATATTTCCCACAAATCGTTCAGGCCTACTAGTTAAACAAGACGAAGAAGGGCAAGGAATAGTAGGGGTTTAAATGCAAAGCAGTAAAATCAGCAAATGTGGAACACCAATCTGCCTTCATTAGCTACAGGAAACAAAAACATTTTAGAGAACGGCTATGGTTGCAATGTAAAAGAAGCCCTCAAGAACAAATTATCACATAACTATAAATGTCGCAGTCTACAAACCTGGAGTTGATTTCACTCAGCCAGGCACACAAGTCTTGAATGAATCTGTAATGGAGTGAGGCACCGCAGACAAAGGTGATACAGAGGGCATGGGGTGGCTGATATTTGGCCTATGAGAGCTATGTGCCAGCCAGTAGAGAGACTATTAGAGAGATGCAGGATGCCACAATAAGGATCATTTCCTGCTCTATGACAAGTGAATGAGGGCATGTGTGTAGGAGCAAGCATATAATGAAATAATGGAAATCTGCAGAACGCTTTCATTTTCTGCTGATGGCGGCGAGCAGCGGGGCTCCGGCCATATTTGTGCTGTTGCCTTTGTTGGAGATGTCAAGGGTCCATTACCAAGCCTAAAATCATTACCACCCTCATAAACAGCAATGATGATGGTGGTAGTGGTGATGATGATGGTGATGATAATGGTGCAATAAGAGATGCTGTCCATCTCCAGAATGATCTCCCACCTTCGCATGGCATCCCTGTACTTTCTGGTCAAATATGAAAATACCAATTTTGATCTGAATTGAGTTTAATAAACATAGTGATCCCCCCCCCCCAAAACTCATTTTCAGTTATGAGCTGCATTATGGCCTGAATGAAATGAGATACTTTATGTGGCGTAGCACAAATGAAATTAATATTTGCAAGGCGAGTGTGCGTGTATGTGTGGAAGCTTAATCAGTAGTTAAATGAGTGTAGCAGACACCGAAAGAATCCTGTTCAGACATCACGTCTGGCTGGTCTGTTCCAGCTCATGCTCAGCGCACTGAAAAGGTCCAGTACTCTCACTGCTCATTAGGAAGTAATATCATACACAAACATACAGACACGCACACAGGGACTCTCCTGGCCCAAACTCACAAAAGGAACCGTCACTGTTTCTATACAGATATCTACTATAATATCCTGAGGCATACGCCATTGTCCATTCAAGTCCCTCTGTTCACTCTATGATCTAGCCTTATAGGAATGCTCAGAGAGTCACAGACAAGGATATCAAGTAACATGTGCAGAGAATTATTCAGTTGGTATGTATGCAGCACCTACCAAATCTAAAGATCAAATGGAACAATATAACTCTTCAATTCCACCTGCTTCAGCATCATTAGATTCAATTACTAGTTATGCTAAGTATTCCAACCATCAGCTCCAAAGATTTTGTCTGGATCCCATGCAATTTCACAGAAGGCTCCAGTGAAGTGGAATCTGCTTTTGGAACCCACCTCACTGACAGTGTGCTTCTCTCTCCAATTTCCATCGGTCATATTGAGTCATGTCTCACTGGTTATATGATTCATTAGAGAAAAATATCAAAATTCCATTTAAAAGGACTGCCTCCCCCTTAAAATTGCAGCTCCAGTATAGTGGTGCATGGTGGCTATAGCAATATACTCTTAAAAATAAGGGTTACTTGGCCTGGTTCTTTAAAAGATTCTGCACTCCAAGCATGTGCATTTCAGTCAAATTTCATAAAAGAATTTGTAAGGGTTACATTTGAAAAATATCAAAAGAGTCACATCTAGCAGAAAAAACACAGGATGCAGCATTCAACAATAAATAATTATATTATACACAGTGCCCTCCATAATTATTGGCACCCCTGGTTAAGATGTGTCAAAAGCCTTAAAATAAATTCAGTTTTTATTGTGGAAACATACTGTCACACTGAAAATTGTAGAAAAATGTAACCTTTAACTCAAGTAGAGTTTTAGGGGGAAAATAAAATCCCTGACTAAGAAATAATTTTTCTTCATAAAATCACCCGTTCCACAATTATTGGCACCCCTAACAATTCTTAGGAAATAAATGTAATTAAAGAATTTCTGTCACTTCTACAGTAGTTTACGAAGTTAATCAAAGTATGTAGGAACATTTAATTAGCAATTCACAACTTCCTGTTTCCCTGGGGTATAATTATGACGTGACACAGAGGCCATTTCTCTTCAACATGGGAAAGACAAAGGAACATAGCATTCAAGTAAGGCAGATGTGTGTTGACCTTCACAGGTCAGGCAATGGCTACAAGAAAATAGCCACTCACCTACACCTGTCCATATCTACTGTCAGAGGAATTATTAAGAAGTTTAAAACAACTGGAACAGTGGTAAACAAGTCTGGACGAGGACGCAAGTTTATTTTGCCACCACGCACAGTGAGGAGGATGATAAGAGAAATAAAAAGTTCTCCAAAGCTCACTGTTACGGAACTGCAACAAATGGTAGCATCTTGGGGTCATGAAGTCTCCAAAACAACCATCAGACGCTATCTACACGCCAACAAGCTGTTTGGGAGGCATGCACGGAAAAAACCTTTTCTCACTCACAATCATAAACGTAAACGTTTGGAGTTTGCTAAGCAGTACTGGGACTTCAACTGGGACCGTGTGCTTTGGTCAGATGAAACAAAGATAGAGCTTTTTGGCAACAAATGCTGTAAGTGGGTCTGGCGTAACACAAGAGCTGAGTATGCAGAAAAGCACCTCATGCCCACTGTGAAATACGGGGGAGGATCAGTGATGCTGTGGGCCTGCTTTTCTTCCAAAGGCCCAGGGAACCTTGTTAGGGTGCATGGCATCATGAATGCTTTGAAATACCAGGACATTTTAAAACAAAATCTGGTGGCTTCTGCCCGAAAGCTGAAGATGGGTCGTCACTGGGTCTTTCAGCAAGATAATGACCCTAAACATATGGCAAGATCTACACAGAAATGGTTGACCACACACAGAATCAAGCTCCTCCCATGGCCATCTCAGTCCCCAGACCTTAACCCCATTGAAAACCTGTGGGGTGAGCTGAAGAGGAGAGTGCAGAGGAGAGGACCCAGGTCGCTGGATGATTTAGAGAGATTGTGCAAAGAGGAATGGTCGAAGATACCTCTTTCTGTGTTCTCCCATCTTGTGAAACATTATAGGAGAAGATTAGGTGCTGTTTTGTTGGCAAAGGGGGGTTGTACAAAGTATTAACATCAGGGGTGCTAATAATTGTGGCACACATTATTTGATGTTAAACAATTATTTCTTAATGTGGGATTTTTTCCTACTGAATAAATGCACTTGAGATAAAGGTTGGATTTTGCTCTTTTTTCCATCGTGGTCCTATATTATTTAAAAAAAAACCTCAATTTATTAGAAGCTAAAGAACACATCTTAACCAGGGGTGCCAATAATTATGGAGGGCACTGTATATATATATATATATATATATATATATATATATATATATATATATATATATATATATATATATATATATATATATATATATGCCAGTAACTCTGTTACTGTATTGTATAAAACTCAGACCACACAGACATGGCAAGAGACAAGGCAGAAGCCTTGAAATGTACACTGGAAAGGGTGTCACTCTAAAGTCTTTAAAATGAACAGGCAAATGCAAATCCTTCTGTTTCACTCCAGCTAACATTACTACTAATATCATACTTCACCTCATACATCCTAGCTCAAAAAGTAATGAGTAATTTCATTCACTTTAAAACTACTTTAATAGCTGTTATCAAACCTGATATATTCATTAAAAGACGTTGAACGTTTTATTTCATTATATCTATATGAGTACAGTGAGAAGAATTTGAACTTCTTGTTTATCTGTACTTTCCTGCAAAGCTCCTTGTGCGCTGCAGCTGCACTTTGTATTTCTACCAGAGATCCCAGAAAACACCCTCAAGTGCTGGTTCTTCACTGCTCTATAGTGGAGTATCTAAGTGTGTATATATATATATTTTTTTTTTTTTTTTTTTTTTTTTATATTTTATATTTATATTATATATAAAGAATATAAAGACCTCATGATTCTTAAAATATGAGAATGTACAGAAAAGTGTAAATGTAAAGAAAGCTAATTTGCATATCAAATTTTAATGTACTATTACACTTAAGATATTAACAACTATTTGAATATTCAGAATTTCTGACTCATCCCCATTTCACATTTGGACATATCATTTACAGTTCTTTTTTCTTTTAAAGTCAACAAAAATCAGCAATCATAACGCATTTTTTACTGCACTGTGCCATATTTAAAACATGGTATCAGAGATGGTCTCTTAACTAGCTGAACGTTTCACTTAAGGACAGGTGAGGATGTTGGGAGGGGAAAAGGTGAAATATGGTGATATGGGTTAATAATATGTCACCACCCAGTAGTGCACAGTACAAAAAAAAAAAATACTACAATGTTTAATTTACACACTGACCCTTTCATATGAGGTCAGCTCTGCTCCCTACCTGGTATATAGTATGGTTTTGAGAGCTGGTGGGACATAGTTATGGTATGTTACAGGCTGGATTACTGAGAATTACTGTTGGTGTTTATTGGAACTTTGTACATGTGCATTTCCCTATAACTTCCATCAAACAAACTAAACTGCTTCTTATACTGACTGTATAACATAAGCGAAGAATTTAACTCAACATTTCTTGTTGAAGGTTAAACATAGCTGTGCAACCTCAGCAGGCAAACTGCCCATTCACTTGATGGGCAGGTATAAGTTTTTTTCTGTTTGTTTTTTTTTTTTAAAACAGTAATCCAGGTCATCCTACCTTTGGCAGATGATGTTTTTGAAGCAGAACAAAAAAGTAACTATAGCTTGATCAAAGATGATGAGAAAAGAACAATTCTGTCTTTTCAATGGCAATATATGATGAACTGCACTTAATCTGCACTTAATCAGGGCAATTTTTAAAAAGATGTTTGATTTCAGGTTGACATTCCATTTAGTTTTTCTATGGCATGGCTGTAAAGAACCCTTTTTTTGGTTCCGTTTGTAACTTTAATTTTAAGAAAGTAGGCTATGCCTGTATCTATTTGCATCAAATCTAAACCTTACCATAACAAGAAAACAAAGCACCGTACAAAACAGTTTTTCTGGCGCCCTGACAGCAGCAAGTTTTCAAAGAGCTCTACAGAGGACAACCGTGGCAAAAGCAATGTGGAGCCCTCCAGGAGCCATAAGATAACAGCAGTTAAAGAGAAGCTGCCAATGGTGGACATGGATCCCTATCAAATATCACACTTTCGTCTTTTGGGACAACTTTGTTGCCAAAATGCTTCACATCACTAACTGCTAAACAGCAGTATCCCTCCGTTTGAAGTCCAGATAACAGTGGGCTAGTTTCCTCCAGATACCATGTGTCTTGTTTGGAACTCTCACGAGCAGATGCTAACCAACTCCATTTCTGTGGGGAGGCATGCTAATTGTTTTTTTGGGCTGGCAACAGGCCAGGCATTTCGATGATATCAGCCCGTTTGGCTGCCAGCTCAGCACTCAGGCATCTGGCATTCCTAAGCATAATGAAAAAATAGCAGCACAGCTCCAGCCTACGTTCGCCTGGGTAATTAAGTGGTCCTTTTACGCAGTCTGATAACTTCCTGTATGACTCCCAAGTACTTCCTCCACCTCCCCTTCTTAAGTCCCAACTCTGACTCTTTCTAGCTCTTCTGTTCTTAGTCTTAAAATACATTAACTGCTTCTATTCTATTTTTCTCGTGCTGGCTCTCACAGAATTTACTGCCCAGGGCAATGGCTAGTAGACATGGAGCACTCAGGCGTTACTACTCTTTAACAAACTCCACTGAGTTACCAAGGTTAGAACATTTCTTTAGTTCTCTGGCTCAAGATCAGAAGCGTCATTCCCCCCCCTGCAGGAAACTGACATGTTCAGGTCAATGGAAACACTTCTCTGAATATTTCAAAACAGTGAAATAAGGAGGGTTGGAGAGCAATCACGGGTTAGAATACACACACACACACACACACACACACACACAATAAATTAGAGAGCAAATCCTCAAAGCAGTATTTCAGCTCTTTTAAAAGTGATAGCACTCATACACAGGCATATGACACCATTTGTAAAAAAAAGGGTGAAGATTAGTGCAACTAAATCTAGGCCAATGCTTAGTTCACTTTAATCCTGAATCATATTAAATACATAATTACACAGCTGCAGGAAAATGTCTCCGATTACCATAACAAAAAAAATGAAAGACTTCGAGCTGGTGAGACTTCAATAGCAGAGGATGAAATCTGGTAATTAACAACTTCCCAGCACTCCATCACAGTGAGATAACACACAGCACAGTGGCTTTAAGCTGCAACACCAGGCTAAGAACCCCCCCCCCATCCACAAACAAAGTGCAGAGCTTTCCTGTATCAGCATCCAGTGCAAGGGCCTCTAATTCACAGCCGTTTGGACAATTTAAGAAGCTGTAAAACAGCAAGGCATGGACACTGAAAGATCAATTACACTGCATGCAAAACTAATCCAAACCAAATTAAAAGAATCGGGCGAGGGGCGGAGGGTCTCTAAGCCAAACTGTACTACGTACTGAACTACATTTCACTACTCAAACATGGAGTGAAATATCAGGCCTGTGATACATCCAGATAAAGACCAGCTAGATTATTATGCAGTTAATCAATTTAAAATGAAGCTGCCCATCTCATTATCGCTAAGCTCCTAAACATTTAAGGATGAGATGGATTCATTATTAAATAATGCTATAATTACAGGTCTCAAAGACTTAATAAGACAAAATGAAAACATTAAGAGCAGACTAATCTTCAGACAGCTGAACGATGCCACGAACATTTTCAAATGAAGAACTGAGCAACATAAAGACTTCATCGTTGTACAAGCTATTAATCTAAAGATAGGCCTAAGCTGAGAAACGAGGGGAAAAAAAATTGAACAATCACTGCATAGTGCATTGTGCATACAAAAGACCAGAAACGCCACATATGATCACACAGCCTGCAGTAAAGAAACTGTAATACATACAATTTACACATCTAAACAGTTTGCATCAAAATTTTACAAATAATCAGAGATTATACAGAAGTGGTAGGTGATATGGTGACAATACGTGTCAGGATTTGACATGAGATTTGATTAAGTTTGTGAAAAAAAAGCACCAGTAATACCACATTTAAAAGATACGATCAAAAACTGGAAGTAAAATGACTTTCGTTTAATGTTTTACATATGGCACTAAACCAAATCCAACTAAACAGGACTAATGTTCTTTTTGGCATTAAAAATGCAGTCACTTGCTGTCCTTTAAATATGATATCTACAATATGGTCAGAAAAGCATTTTGTGGCATAAATTACCACAATGATAAAATATAATTATATTACACTCCCCGTATTATATAGCATGTTAAAATACCTATAAGCTGATGCATATAAGGCAGAGGTACAGCAGTTGGTCAGGTTGCTAAAAGTCTGTACCTGGGCTTGAACAGGGCTAGTATATTATAACAGAATGGCAAATTGCTTGTCTTTTTTAAACTTGGGGGAAAAAAAAACCATGGAAGAATGACACCACGTGACATGATCTGTAAAGTCTCCCGGCTTTCATGAATAAATGTAACGTTATGATTATTAACACCATTAATGAAACTTCAGAAGAAGGCTTAGGGGCATTTGTTGCAGCCAGCTCATATTCTGATTCATATACGGTCTCATAGGGGAGGAGAAATAGTAATGAAAACAATCTATCATTTAAGATCAATAGTGTGTGTACACAGGACTGATGGATCATAACACAGTATAATGTTTCCTATCAAAGTTAATACATGCAAAGCCAGCACCGCTGTGCTGTACACCACTACCAATCACAGGGTTTACGTGTAAAATAAAAGTGTGTGTGTGCTTAGGAGAAGGCAGGAATGCAAAAGAGGGAGTCAGTAAAACAGCCAACTGTGTGTGTGTATATGCACAAGAAACAGGGACATCAAGAAAGGGGAAAAAGAGAAAGAGTAAGTAAGTCAGCAAATAAGTAGGCAAGCAAATAAGCAAGTCAGTCAGTCAGTCAGTCAGTCAGTCAGAAACAAAGAAAGAGTGAGGATGTGTGCATCACATAGAAAGGAAACAAAAGGATAATTCACCATTTGCAAAATTCTGATACTTAGTTCAGGCTACCTGGCAGCTTCTGTAGCACTCTCGCTAACAGATTAAAAAGTTTTGTAACACAGAGGAAAAGTGCTCAGAACAATACGTCTGAAGACACTATTATTTAAAAAATAAACAGGCTTTTCAAGCGCAGACACACACTGAGAACTGACAAAATATGATTCCAATTCAAAAGAAAAAAAATTGATCCTGGAACCTTGTTTACTTTAATCAAACCAGATTTTTTTTCATTGGGGCATAAAACAGCAGCACCCAGGTAAGGGTTAGTTTACCTTAAAGTAAACAGGTATGGCTGTGAGCTGTCTGTGTGGTCCTCCACAAAACAGTTATTTCAGGAATGACATAAAACCACTACCACCCTCCAGATGGTCAAGATATTTTGCTTGTGAACTGCACATTTCTCAGTAACAGAAACCATTGTAAGCCTCACAATCCTGACTGAATCCTGAATAACGGAGAGGTTTATCAATCATTGTTTTTCAAATGGTCAAATGGGTGATGTGTGACTACAGCCAATCTCTTGACACAGGGACACCATGAGAGGTCAAGGGATAAGAAAAGAAAAAAATGAATGATTATCCGTAAGAGGTAGAGGGGAAAAATAAAAAAGCAGATAGGCAGTGTGAGAGTATAGCCTTTGTCTGCGTGTTCTCCTCTCTCTGACCCTGAATATCTCAAGAATCAGGCAGTAAAGACAATCTGTGTAGGCTTGCATCAAACAGCTCCCCGGCCCTCAAATGGGGCCCAGGAGATAGTAGCCAATCACAATCCTCCAAACAGCTCCATCCTTCGAGCCCAAGTCCATCTTGTACATCACCAGCCTACACAATGACTCCACTGGGACTAACAGCCAATAGCGCTGTACTGGCACAAATAACACATTCTTAGATACAAGTGTGTGCACACAATGACATATTGATGGACACACAGCACAGATATGAGCCCATGTTGAGAATGGCACTACTGTAAGGGCAGCAGGGTATTAAAAACGAAAACCAACAGCTTCTCATACATCACACTCAGCTATTTCATGTCATTCAGGAAGAGCTGAATACTAGCATCCCCAAACCTTTCCCAAATATAGCAGCAATATTGTTACATAGCCCCTACCATCCAAAGTCCCTGCATAATATATGTTTGTGGTGCTAAGCATGATGCAATACAGAGTGGTATCAGCCTTAGCACCACACACACCTGCATCAGCAAAAAAGCACAACAACAGCCAGTCTGCCCATCAGTCAAATTGCCACCTCTAAAGACAGAGCAATAACGCACAATATTGCAGACCGAGTAAGTCTTGCGGCAATCTGCGATCTCATTTCCACCCAGGGCCCCTACAGGGATGCAGGATGAGATGCCAATCGGTTATTAGGGTCCAGACCATGGCCTGATGCAGAATGAATGTGTGTGAGAGAGAGAGAGAGAGAGAGAGAGAGAGAGAGAGAGAGAGAGAGAGAGAGAGAGAGAGAGAGAGAGAGAGAGAGAGAGATCCACCTTTTCATCAGTCCACAGGGATGAACAAGAGGATAGTGGGTGCCTCTCAGGCTGCTGTGCCATTTAAATAATGGAGCCAATATGAGTTTTAGCTGCAACAGGGCAGAGCTCTGATGAGGAGTCAAAGGGTCACAGCTCTGGAGAGTGTCAGCCAGCCTGTGCATTTTAGCTTTTCATTTGCATTTAACATAGAGATGGACAGAACAAGTCACATACACCCGACTGACTGCATGTTTCATTAAAAAGGGAGCATAATTAGTAATGTTGAACTGGATTTAGTGCTGTGCGTTATGTGAAACTCGGTACAAAAACATTTAAGTGCAGTGCTACTGGCGCTGTGTAAGCTCCAGCTTAGCAAATCTCACAGAACAAATTATCACGATGCATTTTGTGAAACTGTCATCATGATGTTATAGGTTTGCCATGTTGCCCACCCCTACCTCAGATTTCTTTCATCTCTGGACCCTTGATATTGCAATAAGAAGAATTAAAAGTGAATTTAAAATGTTAAACAGAGAATACTACAGTTTTTTGTCCCGCATGAACTGATTCAGGTCTTTTCCCAGCTAAATTCCTGATTCTCTTCAGTCTGAAAAACTGACTTCCCAATGTGTCATGGTCATCTGGTTATCCTCATGGGATTTAGTCACCCAGCAACACAATGCTGAGTCTATTATTCACAGTTAGGCACAAAGGTCAAAAGAAGGCCTCAACAGAATCTTTACAATACTCTGTGAGTAGTTTACCTTAATTTTCTAGTAACTTGTAGCTGTTGTTGGAAGAAAACCTTGTATCGCTGTTTTTGACATTTTTCATTCGTCAAAATCCAAAAATGCCGTTACCCTTTATATTGTGTGTAAATTTCATGACGAATGAACTAAAAGAAATGGCCCAAAACGACTTGGTAAAAAGTCTGGATCCACTGAAGTATTTTTTTTCCGTCTCCTGTAAAGTTACCATTTTGGAGATACAAGGCTTTTCTACCAACATCGAAATACAACCTAAAGTGAGATAAAAAACAACAACAACAACAACAACAACAAAAAACCTCAAACTAAACATTCCCTCTTACCTGTTCAAGTAATTTTCTATATCTTTGTGTGGCTTGCTGAATAAGGTCCCGGACTGTCCAGCCTTCCTTGCATGGCACGACCACACCGGTCCGTCCAAACGTTACTGTAACCTTCATCTTGTGTCCAAATGTGCCGTCCAGTTCAGCAGCAACAGGTGCTTCCACACTCAGGAGCTGCACTCCTGCAAACACTCTTCAGCTTCAGCAGGCTGGGGTTGGTTAGAGAGCACAGAATTCCCTGTCAAAAGCATGAAACTGAGTTTTAGCTATAACGTTACTTAAAAACTAAATAAAAAACAAATGGGACAAAACAGTAACGTCACTGTTGTAGCTGAGTGTAAACTGCACCTAGCCAGCTGAAGCTTTATTTACATTAAACCTCACAAAGTGTCAAAACATCCTAACAAAACAGTTGGCTAACGTGATGATAGTACCTTTTTCATTAAGTTACTAGGTTAGTGTTGTTTCCTAAACATTCAGCTCCACTATCTTCCCACAAGGGGATGGACAGAGGGAGTGAGTTAGCAACACTGCTAAGCTAACTGCCTCTCTGGCTTTGCTACTTTCCTTCTGTTAGCTATCACAGACGAAAAGACAGAGAAAACTATATAAAAAAGCCCCACAAGTCCCTCGGACGACCCGTTTTCTTCGCTAATCCATAAAGAACTTACTTGAAAAGACGGAGAGGCAGGAGGAGGCAGGCAGGCGGCTTTTGAGTCAGAGCGGTAAAAAACTCGGATCCGAGTTGGCTGGCTAAGCACCAGTTAGCATCCTGTTATTTACTCCTTGGAAGCTTTTTCACTGTCCACACTAACAGGCGTTTACAACGACTTCCATCAACCGAGGGACTCCTCTGTGTCAGAGTTTTCTGTATGATGAAGTCGTTTCGCCATTCCAGCCCTCCTCTGTCCTGCACCCTTCTCCTCTCCTAAACTGTGCAGGGCCACGCACTGGAACTTTGTTAAAGGGCCAGCGCACCGGTTGCTATTTTTGCTCCTCGACCCCTCTCTGCTCTGCTAACTTTGACTCCTGTGCTCACCTCCCGGGAGCTGCCATGGTTTTAACACAACTACAGCTGTTTTTTTCTATATCTGCACTCTGGAGTATACAATGTTTTTGACCGCTGGTCAAGTGCACTTTGAACGAGTACTGTGATTGAAAACCAAGCCCTGAGCTCACAAGGATGCTAGAGTGCGGGCTAAGGCAGTGTTTGACCAGCCCGCTCGTGGAGTAGGAGTAGGTAACTGTTATATTGCAGTGTAATATTTACCCTCATTTACCTGCTCACTACTACAGCAGACATGCCTCAACTCTACATTTAAAGGAGTGGTTCAGCTTACACAGTTTTCTCACAAATGTGATCAATCGACCTAGACATGTTTGGCGTCCGTAGTCATGGTTTTTCACTGGAGCTACGAGGCTAATGTCGCCAACGAGGAAGCTTTTGGGTGGTCTACATTCTTAAAAAAGATGGACCTTTAAGGTTTAGTGAAGTGAAAGGTTCTGTATCTGTATACATTTTTGGAAAACGGTTCTATTGTATATAGCACCAAAAAGGGTTCTGCTATTTGAATCTATAACATCCATCTCTTTCTTTCTTTCTTTCTTTCTTTCTTTCTTTCTTTCTTTCTTTCTTTCTCTCTCTCTCTCTCTCTCTCTCTCTCTCTCTCTCTCTCTCTCTCTCTCTCTCTCTCTCTCTCTCTGTAACACACGCATACATACATACACACACACACACACATATATATATATATATATATATATATACACATGTGTGTGTGTGTGTGTGTGTGTTCTATGAGGAACTCATGTACATTAATTTACAATTGTAAATAGAACCATTCCCTTTACTAAAGCATCTTTGAGGAACCATAAACCATCTTTTTTGAGAGTGTAGAGTTCTTTTATTAGCCTCATAGCTCAAATGCAAACCTTAAGGAGCAAAGTTTGGACACCAAACATGTAGAAGAGGGCTGTGTGCATTTATTTTTCCAGGGAACAATTCCTTTTAAGAGGTAGATCAGTGAAATTGCCAAAGTGTGCAAGACTCAGGCCTCCATGATCCAAGATGGGGTACTTCTGTTTTAGAGCCCCACCTTTATGAAAATAAACTACAGTAATCTACAGGAAATAGTACAGGATGCCTATTAGAATCTCTGAGTACATTTGGAAAAAATATTGTAGTTGCTGTTACTGATTACCAAATGAGAGTATGACATAAATATGCTACAGGGGAAAATATGTTATACATTTTTAGTGGAGCATTATGTATATATTTTTAAGGTTCTTTATTGCAAGGGAACTTTTTGTCCTGCACATTTTGTTATTGTCTCTGCCTCAAAAATATCTGACTCAACTCATCAGCTAATTAAGCCCTTCCTGAGTAGAACTGGGTGTGCCAGAATAGGGACTAGATTCTGCTGTACAGGGCAGGGTTTTCCAGCACCACAACTAAAAGCCACTGGGCCAAATGATGTTCCCATAGATCTGAACTAATGGATGATGGCGTTGGTGATATGCCAGTTCCTATTGATTTCCCATCATACTCGAAGAGGACTAACAAAAAAACTTTGCTATAGTAGCCAACAGTGATAAGTGTGTTGATAGTTCAGTGCAATCTGCTTATGCTGAAGTTTCTTTTCTGGGTCACAAAATAAAACTGCCTTGCTTAAAATTGCTAATTAGACCCCGAAGTGAAAGCGGTGCCGAGCGAATTCATTTTTAGGTTGCAGCTGAATAATTGAAAACTGGCCTATAAAAAAATCATTTTGCAATTCTGGTATCATAGCTGACTTGAGAATGACATTTTAAGGAGCATTAGACTTTAAAGTGTGCAATCCTGTAGCTTAAAATTATTTGTATTGGGACATTTAAAACATTAACTTATTAGCTGATTATTGAGTTCAGAAGAAAGTAAGAACGTTTTCAACACATCCCATTGGTCCAGTGTAACCTTCAGTGAGTATAATCTTTGATCACTGTTTTAGTCTTAAATGGTCAGTCCCAGCATCATGATATTCCAAAGAAATGTTTTTCTCTGTGTGAACACACCCCTCCTGTCTTTACTGGAAGAGGCAGGCTGGTGAGCAGCTCGCCCCCTGCCTATGACCCACTACTGCATCACACTGTCCCACTCAGCCTCACTGCTCACCTGCTCCTTTCCTTTAAGACAGAAAAATAAAAGCATTTTTTGTCCACCCTGTGTTGTCCCACCATCCATTTCTACAACATAACAACTGCCTGCTTCACAGTGAATGCCAAAGATGGGTGGGTGTTGTGTAACTTTTCCATTCACTCCCAGGAACTTCTGTGGATACTGTAATCATTCATGTTTTCTTTTAAAGCCCCAGTCGAGAATTGCTCAGAATAACACTGCTGCCTCAGGATTAGTGCTGAGTTTAAAAACAGAGAGCATGGTGAGAATACTGTGCATTTGAGGGCAGTGTGTTCTTATAATGTAATAGCCTTTGTTGTTGCTACTAAAAATGTATGTGAATTTGTCAACATGATAAGCCAAAAATCAAGACAACTCACAGAGAATGTACCTTATACATTCTACAGCCTTGACAATTTAAAGTCATAGTTTAGTGAAAAATTACATATTTTTTCCCTTGACTACACATGAAGTTTTTTTGTTTTACATAAAAAGTAATTGATGGAGTACGATGTAAAGGTTCTGTAACAGTAGCAGAACCCTGTTCTATGCTACTGTTATAGAACACAAAACTATTTTCTAAACATTTCCTTAAAGAAACCTATACAACAGGTTTTCATTCATAGAGGAGAATCATTTAACTATGCAAAAAGCCATTTATGCATTCAAATAGTTGTTTGAGATGGTACGACTCAATATATCCATTGCTTTTACTAAAGAAACCTCTGAGGAATCACTTGTTTAAGGGTGTAGGATAGATAGAGCAGGGCACACCATAACACATTTGGGTTTTTTGCTGAATAATTTGAAAATAAAAAATGAGCAAGAATAAGAATAAACCACAAAGCAGAACAACAAAAAATAGCAAGAAAAAAATCAATAGATTTTATGTAATTGACATCTATAGTGTAATTTTATGAATCTGTGAATCAGAGGTTTGAAAAAGGAGGATATGGTCTCCCACTGTTTTCTTTGGGAGTGCTAGACCCAGTTCCATTTTAGCCCTTGCCCCTACCACTTAGACCTGCTCCTCTGTTTTGCATGTTCACTCCTGGGGGTGTCCCGATTTTTATTAGATTGAGGGGTAGGGCGAAGTGTTAGGGCTAGAGCAAACTGTATCAAGAATGCTATTCAATACTATATATAACCATTTTCAAAAAGGTTACAGAACCTTTCGCAGAACTAAAGAAACACTGAAGAACCAACTTTTTTTCAGAGTGTAGATCACCCACAACATCATAGTTAACACACTGTTAAAACTAACAATGAGCTGTGGAGGCTGTAGTTTCTCGCTGTGAATTATATATATGCTTCAAAATAGTCTTCTACTACAGCCACCAAGAAGTGAGTAAAATAAGTGTGAATTCTGTGACATATGCCATTTTTCCACGAAGCAATATGGCACAGTTACAAATCCAAACCCAGAACTATCAGTACGAGCACCTGTATCTCTCTCCTGTCACACAACAGAACTCTAAAATACAGACGTTCACTGAGCGGTCCAAACTTTCAGTCTGCCTTATTCTGCTGTCTAAACGTATTAATGTTGTATTTTGTGTCATGCCTGAGAAAAATACTCTTCAAATTTCATAAATTCATATTGATAATAGTCACAATATCAAAACAAAAATACACTGGAGCCAGATTCATTGGTTAGCGTTTGAGTTGTGTCTAAGGTAGCCTTTCAGCATTTAGCCTTAAACAATTTGTGTTAAATATTGCAGAAGAATTGCCTATGAAGCAGGAGCAGCAGGAAAACTTGCTACGCGACTGGATTTAAATACGAAATGCTTAGTCATGGATTTGTAACCATACTGTACAGCATTGCATGGTGGAAATACACTGTTATTCAAACAACTTAGTGAGAAACTTAGTTATGATTAAAACATTTTCATTGGACAAAACACTCTTTAGGCTGAGTCTTGAATATCTTTCTGATTGCTGTAAAAATCTATAGATCATGATGCTATGGGAATGCAAGAAGGTGATGTTCTACTTGGATTAGTTTATTTATTTTAAAAATCTGTGTTACATTTTACCCTGCTTTAGGATGTGCCCAGCTTCCTTAGCTAACACATAATGCAACACACACTTGACCCAAACTGCATCAAGTTGTTAAGTCACCAGGTTTCCACACATTTCTTTGTGAAACCTTATGGGATGGAATATTACTTATATTAGCATGTTTTATAACAGATTGGTTCGTCATCTGTTGCTCTGCAGGAGAAGCAGCACTGAATATTTTTATATTACTGCAAACAATGCACTAAAACCCTTTAGCCTTGATGAGCTCAGAGACAATACACTTTTTCACAAATCTCAATTCTATCAATTGTGGTACATATTCTTTAATTTAATTTAATACCTGTGATTTTGGAGCTTTTAAATCTTAAGCCACTACCTGTCAGATATTTTATTTATGATTGCAGCTGCTCTTGTAACAAAACACAGTAAATGAGGCCTCAGGCTCAAGTGCACCTCTCAGCTCAAATGAATAAGTAAATAATACTAAATAAAAACATTTGAGATATTTCTGTTTATTTCCTATGCATGAACAGCTTGCAAGCCCACTTCATATTCATCCAGCTGGATCATGTGTATTTCTCACTTTACACAACCTGACGTTTTGAACATATGAACATTCACCGAGTAGTCCAAACCTTCAGTCTGCCTTATTCTGATAAGTCTATTAATGTGCTGTTTTATGCCATGCATTAGAGAAATACTGTGCAAATAAAGAGTCAAAGTAACAAAACAAAAATATTCTCCAGAGGGATGAAGCTGGATTTGTTGGTCAGCTTTTGAATTGTGTCTAAAGTAGCCTTTTGCCATTAAGCCTGAAACAATTTGTATTAAATATTACAAGAGAACTGCCTACAAAGTAGGAGCAGCAGGACAGCTTGGTTCACCATATGATATCACTGTGAACAATTCTGACTTGGTGATTTTCTCTAGGACAGCATTTCACATCAAACAGCAACTTCTACATCTTAACCATTTAACTATGCAGAGATTTTAAATAATTCACTTTGAAGTCTAATGAGATCCGTTTAAGTAGTCACTTAATATGTCTTGAGTATTAGGATTATATCTGAATAAAGCCAAGCCACATAAAAATGCAAGTGTATACATAGCCAAGACGCATTTAAAACAGATACAAATCTGATCACTCAAACAACTTCAGGAAGTGAGCTGAGACGGATTTGAGTCACATGTTATCACAGTGTAAATGCATCTGTGGCCCCATTTACACCTGGTCACTTCATGCTTACTGAGTATCAGAACTGTAATAGTATAAGGCCAGGCCACATAAAAAAGTAAGTCTATGGTCAAAGGACATTTTGATTTAGGCATAATTTGCTAATTCAAGTTGACCTGCGTAGGTGGGAAAGTCACATACCAGGTGATGTTACAGCTTTTATTGATCAGTGTAATACCTATTAAAACTGCATGAGATTGAAGCTGTATGATGAGTAGGATGTAAGTTGAGGGGTTGTGTTTTCAAAGGTTGAAGGATTATGTGCAAAAGCGTGTTCTACATATGCCTGCTGACTCCATATGGATGCTTGTCTAGACTTGACCCCTGCAGTTCTGCTCTTTCTGTGTTGCATACATGGTGTTGTGCGAACGCATCCCCACTGTTCGCTAGCTGAAGTGGAGAGCCTAGGAACAAATCGATGTGTCTGTTCAACACGTCCCAGCTGAGGAGTCACTGCAGGGGGCAAGAAGCACTAAAGATGTCCTACGGAAAGATCAGATTTTCTCTGCTAATTTGCAGTTTCATGCAATTTTCCCCATACCAACATCCATCTTACCTCCAGAATTGCCTATTCAACAGTAAAGTGCTTAATTAAGCACATGGCAGAGAGGTGGTGAGCGATAACAAACAGATGGACCAGGCTAAGAAGGGATAGGGGGAACTGGATTAGTAGGTTTCATTACCTTGCTGCATTATCTCGTTAAATTTAGGACCGCTAGTTGAAGGTTGAAGAGTCTCTCCTCATTCAAAGGACTACATTAATAGTCGGCGGCAACCTCGTCTCAGACAGAAATCAATACTGTCACTTATTTGGACTCAGATTTCGATCAGTTTGCTGCAGCAGTTGCACTTCTTTGAGCTTGTACTGTGACAAAATTAATTCTGTCCACAGTCTCCTTAGGTTCCAAATATGAATTAGGTAAGTGTGGTGTACAAACTCCAAAGTATTTGTTATATTAGTAATTAGTAATTATTAAATATATATTTTTGGGAACACAATAGTAAGTTCAAAAACAATCTAACTGAATTACACTGAAACACCCAACATGTTTTAAGATGTTAAATGGCAAAGTATGTAGTAAAAACCCCACAGAATTGTGAGATCATTATGGGTAAAAAGTATCATATAGTTGTATGATATAATAAAGTGTAAAGAGTCTAATCTTACCTGTCCAGGGTGTGTCCTGCCTTTCGCCCAATGACAACTGGGATAGGCTCCAGCACCCCCCGTGACCCAGAAGGAGAAGCAGTTTAGAAGATGTGTGTGTGTGTGTGTGTGTGTGTGTGTGTGTGTGTGTGTGTGTGTGTGTGTGTGTGTGTGTGTGTGTGTGTATGAGTCTTATCTTTTATTCACCTGTTTAATAGCTTTAAACAAAAAAATTATCATAATTTTACTCAAAATAATTACACAACACTTTCATTTAATATCTAGAATTACAATTTCAGTGAAGTTTAGTTAAACTGTCATGGAACTTATAATTCTTAAAATTATTTCCTAATACTTCTGAGTTACCTCACACTTACCGAGAACTTAGGAGACTGTAAAAGAAAGCATTACAAAGACTTTTTTTTTACTTCTTAATAGCCTCCAACTAATAATTTGAAACCTATGACGTTCAGGAAAAGATTGACATATTAAAATCATTGTATACATTTGTTTGGCAATTACTTTGGTTTTATCCTATAAAAAACATAGATTCCAACCATTTGAACAGTAGGGCATTACTTTACAAAGCACTTACAATATTTCTCTTCAATTCAGTATGACAAAACCTGGAACATTGCCAATTCCCACTTTCTGTACAGGGGAATGCAGAATAAAAGCACATCACTGAGGCTATAGTCTGAGGGGAGCTCCAGCAAGCATTCATCAGTGACACAGACTTGTATGACCTCTTCCATCAATCATTGTCTGATTCCCATTATGCATGGCCAGCTCGAGTTGGATGTGATGCTTAACATCAGCTGAAATGTCCACAGCGACTAGCTGCACCTTTCCTTTTCAGCACATGTGGCCTAGACATATTCTGAAACACTGCTTCAGCCAGCACTGCCACACAGCTTATTTCAGAATAATCAATCCCATATTAGGGTGTGAAAAGAAAGCAAAGTTGGGGGAAAACAATTTGGCAGGCAGCTGTGCTGCTAGGTAATCTCTATCCAGCCTTTCTGTAATGATTATACACTAAAAAGCAACAGAAATCCTGCTATCTAGCGCACTGTGGACCTGACGTAAGCGCATGAGTAATATTTCCCAGAGACATCTCTCTGGCTCTGTCACTCATTGCTTCTGAGATCACCTCATTCTGTCTGAAAAGCATGAGAACATTTCCTCTCTGCAGTCATTTTTCCATTATGGCCTTACGTTTTGAGTGGCTGCATTATTTCCCTTTCTTTTCCTGCAGCTGATGGCTCTGTGTTCCTCTCTGGAGCGTTTACAAAGTCCTTGAGAAATTTTTCCGGAGTTTTAAACGCCTTATAGCAACACATACACTCTGCCATCTTGCATTCTCGTCCAAAAATGGGCTGAATATACTGCATTTCTCACCCTCAAAGGCCTGGCACCAACAAGCTTTACTGAGGAGTTCTATTCACTGAGAGAATTGCAGGAACACACATGTTTGCACCTGCACCTTAATAGACCAAATTAGCACCTTGTCACATAAGACGATTTTTTTGTGCTTCCGCACCTCTGCTGAAGGTAAAATAGGCAGTAATTATAACTATCTTCAGAGGGATCTTTATGAAATTAATTAGGTGCATCATAATAGGCAAAGAAAATTGTTAAATCACCCTCATCTCAATTCTGGGGTCTGTAACCATGGCAGTTTCCATTAAGCACACTGTCTCCTTTTTTGCTGCAGATGGGTGCTCGGTGATTATAGATTTGAATCTGATCAATGCATACACAGCTGAGGCTGTTGTTTTTAGTCTAAGGAAAATAGATTGAGCTAAAAGTAGACTGAGGCATGCCATCTTTAGCATGCTGGAGATTCATGGATTGCATCTGGATCATTGTACTCTGCTCTAAAGCATCTCTGTGAGATATCATTGATGCTGGATGAGGTTTCTGGGGTACACAGAGTTCAGGCTTATGGTAACTAACTGTCTGCAGCTTTAGGATAAGTAAATATGAAAATTTAAAAACTAAAAAATGTCAACATTAAACTGAATATAGTCAGGACTGTACGTAATTTCACAGTGACACAAGTTTTGTAGTTTTGCCTCTGCACACCACCACAATAGATTTGAAATGAAGCAGTCGAGAAGTGAGTGAAGTGTAGACTTTCAGTATTAAGGTAAGGGATTTAACTCAAATACTGCATTAACCATTAAGGATTTACAGCCACTTATTTACATAGTCATTCCATTTTCACATGGACAGATGACTGATAGGAAGTTTTATGGCCATGTTTGGCCTGTTCTCTTGTTATTTCATGACGTCTCATAAGGAGAGTTGAATCCAAGTACTGAATATGGTAGTTATTCATGGCAACTCTCAATATGTGGTCCAAAGAGGTGTTGATGCAAGAGAAGGGGGTCAGTATTAGCCTGAAAAAACTAAATTAACCTATCACACTGATTACAGAAACTTTAGGAGTGGCCAAATAAACAACCTAATACACTCTTAAAAAGAAAGAACGCACTGGTGAGCTCAGCAACACCAAAAGGCCTGAAAGACTAATAAAGTGGATGTTTACAGAATTCTTTGCGTGGTGAAGAAAAGTCCCTTCAACACATACAGTCAAGTCATAGGAATTCTAGAGGATGTCATTGTATCATTGTCAAAGTCTACAATCAAGAAATGCCTTCATGAATGTAAATACAGAAGGTTTACATCAAGATTTAAACCCCTGATAACATTCAAGAACAGAAACAGCCAGATTAGACATTGCTAGAAAACCTAAATCTAAATAAAAAGGCTGCCCAGTTCTGGAACAATATTCTTTGGACAGATAAAACCAACATTAACTTGTACTAGAATGATGTTAAGAGAAGAATATGGAGAAGAAATGGGAAGGCTCATGATCTGAATCATATAACATGGTGGAGGCAGTGTTGTGGGCACGTATGGCTGTCAGTGGAACTGGGTCAGTGCTGTTTAATGAAGATGTGACTGCCAATAGATGTAGCAGGATGATTTCTGAAGTGTACAGAGCTATACTTTCTGCTCAGATTTAGGAAAATACTGCAAAACTGATATGATGGTGCTTAAAAGCATATATGTAAAATGACTCCAAACATGCCACAAAAGAAACCCAAGAGCTTCTTAAGGCAAAGATATGTAATTTATGTGTATGGCAGAGACAGTCACTTGACCTCAACCCAACTGAGGTTGCTTTTCACTTTCTGAAGACAAAACTGAAAGCAGAAAGACCTTCAAACAAGCAGCAACTTAAGATAGCTGCAGTAAAGGTCTGGTAAAACATCTCATGTCATGGATTCTTCAGGTAGTCAGTGACTCCAAAGGGTATGCATTTAAGCATTAAAAATAACACTTTTATTTATAATTATGTTAGTTGTCCAGTTACTTTTTGAGCCTGTGACAATGGGGGGGCTAAAAATGGCTGTAATTTATAAAGAGTTAATGCAGTGTTTTTTGCTAGGGCCCTTAAATTAAAGCTAAAATTCAACACTTCAACTACATCTCGACTGCTTCATTTCAAACCCATTGTGGTTGTGTACAGAGGCAAAATTACTAAAATTGTGTAATTGTGCAATTACTTACAGACCTGACTATATTCAGTTTAATGTTGACATCTTTTAGTATTTAAGAAAAAAAATTGGAGCTGACTATATACTTTAAGTGTATAAGTGTATAATTGTTACCAAGCTTTATCTGCAACTGTACAATCTTTGCATGTTTACATAAAAAACAACAAAGCAAACAGCAAAGAGTGGGAGAAAAGACAATGGTAAGGGTTTAACAATGTAGTGAATTTTGATGTCTGAAATCCCATTAGTTTTTCCCAGGCTTCCCCCAAAGGTCTGTTTGGTCAGAATAAACCATATTTGGTTCCATGGGTCCATGGCAGAAAAAATTGTGAGTTAATCTGCGGGCACAAAATGAAACACTGACTCCAGGGGTCACCGTCTTTCACTCCACAAAAATATAAAACATTCTCATGCATGAGGCAATTTCTTCTTTTTTATGGCAAAGCAGATGTGGACCAGGCAGGCAGGGAGTCATAGGAACCATCTCTCTCTCTCTCTCTCTCTCTCTCTCTCTCTCTCTCTCTCCCTTTCTCTCTCGAGGTCACCATCATCTTCACCCGTCTTGAAATGAGGACCCCAGTCATGATGATATTCTATAGTCCAAACACAGACAATTAAGTTATGCAAATTTACTAATTGAAAATCGAGAATCATCCGGACATTCCACTTGACCCCATAGCCTCTGGAACGGAAAACACATTTGGCATCGGCTCTGTGTTATTTCACCCGAATCTCAGAGGAAAAGTCACTCAGTACTGACAAAGTGAAGAATTATGAAAAATGTGTCAAAGCAAATCACACCAAATATAGAAGTGTTCTTTCAGTGCTGGATGTTCTAATCAGTAGCTTAACATTAGATCAGAAGAAACCTGATCCTTTTCATATCTTACTTTTGGAAACTAATATAATAGCAGCAGCCTGTGTATGAAATGATCCCTTAATCACTATTACCTCCAATGGGAAAACAGGATATATAAAACACAATTTAAAGGGAACCGAATAAATGATTTAAGTAGATTTCATTCACCAACAGCACAGACATTTAGGCGAGAAACGTACTCTGTGCTAGAACGTAATTGAAAAATGATAGCCAGAGAATTGCATATGCATGTTCCTGCCTTACAAAGTCACATTAGCCATCTGTGGCGATTAAAATGCTCAGTGCTCAAGTAGGCAAAAGAGGACAAATCAAAGCGTCTGTAAACAGGATCTACTGATACTCCAACATCATCAACAACTAAGTAGTGTGAGCTGCTTCTATTGGAATGAGGTGATGGTGTATCATAAACAGTGCCTTACAAACATTTCAACATTTATTAATTTAAAGTGACATTGTTTTTATGTAAGAAAATATTCTGTGACAAAAATAATTAACTGAAATATGATGTTTGCATATACGTATTCACACACTGTGCTTTGGAAGCTATGAGGGTGACAAAAGCCATTTCTGAAGAAAAAACACATCAGAACACATTTGTAGTTTGCCTAAAGCAGACCTAAAGCTTGGCCAAAGGCCAAAGCACCATAGGAATAGTTGCTTTGAAAATCCAGTAGAGAATGTGTGGCACTATTTCAAAACTGCAGTCCACAAGTGTAATTCAACCAACTTGAAAGACCTGGAGCAAACAGCTTCGAACATGACATTATATTACAAACCTTAATCACTATTCTTTACATTGGACAATCAGCACCACTATGGATAAACCAAGCATACAGACATGTTTAGAATATGCTAATATGATTTGAAAAATAAATAAAATATCTTTTTACATTGCATAAATATCAACAATTTCTGGCCATTTATCCAATGATTTTCTCTTTAAAAGCAGACACAATTCTATCTGCCTGTGTAATCTAAAACATTTCCTTGGAGTCAAGCAGAATACTGGCACCAATCATAATGCAACAGACACACAATCATATCATGATAAAGAAAAAAACAGTGCCATTTAATTTTATTCACACAAGTAGAGGTGATCTTGAGGTTCAGGTTTTTTAGACCAGTATAAAGAGGCTGCAACTCTGTAGGAAGATGAGATAACAGCAGGGAAAGCTAACCCAGACAAACTGCCAGTTCAGCTGGACACCCATGGGTCATGCCTATGTTCCCAGGGGCTTTTTTTTGCTCTTTCAAATTTCTCGGACACTGACCAGTGTTGCCCAGGTACTATGTAAGCATGCCACATTCTGACTTTCCAAAAAAGTGATTTGCATTACAAAGTGTACATAGGTAGCTAATTACCTCATTGAGGCTACCTAGCTGAGGGCAAGTGTGTCCCTTTTTTTAAAAATCTGCTCACAGTTATTCCCTTTATTACCATTGGTGAGCCCAGGACTGTAACCATGACCTTGGACTCCTTTCAATGGTCTCCTTAATGGATCATAGTGAGAATTTGCTTCATTTCCATCAAAACAGCAATTAAATACAAATTATCTATGTTTCTATTTCAGGAAAAAAAGGATCCAAGTAATCTCAAACAAATTAAGTGATGTTGAAGTCTGGATTCTGGAATGACTAGTCCATTGTTCTGGTCCTTTGTTTTATTTGCGAGTTTTCTTCTCTGTTGTCTTTTTCCTTTTCTCAGTAAGGGCTTCAAGATGTCTACACATACCTTCAAGACCCATAGTGTTGTCTGTTCACTGTGGAGGGAATGACATAAACACCTGTGGATTTTTCCAGCTCTGAAGCAAGACTGCATCTTAATTTTCTCCTCTCATCTTCAAGCACTGTTTATCTGTTAGTTTTGGTGGTTTACCAGGTCTTGCATGATTGTGCTATTTTATCATTTTTGGAAACTCTTGTTCTTTTTCTCTTAATTTCCTTTGACTTTCCCCTCCTTTATTGCAAGTGGATGATCTTATATCTGTGTTTCTCAGAAACATTCAATGCAAAATGAGTAACTTAATAGCCTTTTTTGACTGGAAATAAAAAAATGAAGGTTGGACTGTGACTTGCACAGCGCTGCAGGTACGCTCCTCCTATCTCAATAGCAGCTTAGTTAGCTAATTTGCTGTTGCTTCTAGAATACAACATTTATGTACCACTGGATTTTCTCCACTGTGTTTTTGGACACTACACTACAATACGCCAGACTCTGAAAGTGCAAACTATAAAGGGAATAGGCCATAGATTTGGAAGTGGAGACATTTCTCTCAAGTTCAAATGTCTAAGACTTCATCTACTGTAAGTCTGAGGCTCCTGAGTGCATTTTACAATTTTCACCACCATGAATCTCTCTCTCCTAGCCATTCAGCAGAGACATAATCCTGCACTGACAGCTTCTGCTCTGCATTGCTCCATTTGGATGACTTAGAGCTGATTTATATGTCTGTCTATGTGGCACAGAAGCAGCTCAATGTCTTCCTTAATAGATATTGACCCTCTGAATCTGCACTGAAGACGAGGAAACGGGGCCATGTCTGGACATGCCCCGGCTCACTCATAATCTACACATCTGGGGATGGTGGTCATGTGGGGTCCAGAGCTTTTCAGGGCTGGTAACGATCGGCCTCAGCAGCAGGCAACAAAAGAGCCCCACTTCTATTGTATCTGCCCCCTCCTCTTGTTTTTTTCCACATTGGAAATGAGTGCAATGTTGCTATGGTTACAGGTTTAATTCTTCCAGCCCGATGTTTGTCTGTATGCTAAGATTAGCTGTGGAGGATATTAATGATTTTCTTACACTAAGTAGACCATGCGGTGCGAGTGCTTGAAGATAGCAGCATCCAAACAATCCTAACAGAAACAGAAAGAATACAGAAAATAGGAATGCAGTAGGCTGTTCAGTGGAGAGAAGATTAAGTTCTCTTTCCCTACTTTCCTGTTCTCTATATCTCTTATGTTCACGAAGACAGTTTATGCTTCAGAAAGGTTTAATGTAGCTCCACTGATCCTCGTCTTTGGTTGATTTCTGCTCAGGCCAATGGTGAAGAGTGCCCCCTAGAGGATGTGATATGAAAAACACCCAACAGTCACAACAGGCAGCCAAAAAACATACTGGTGGTCGACATACAGTACAGCGCAGTACGTTCTTCCTCAGTATCTTCAGAAAGCAGAAGGAGCCCTGGTAGATAGTCCATTCAGTCCTGAGCAGCAGCCATGTTTCACGCTTGGTTGAGTTCTGCCGAGATGGAGATTGAACTCTGCGGTGAGGAGTGAGGAGTGAGAGGCATACGGCTGCTTTTCAGAGAAACTGAGTATGTCATGGAGCTTTCATCCACACAGAGTTCTTCTCTTTTCCCCTGATGTTAATTAGTGACCCACACGTTGTGCTGAAAGGGCTTGTTTTTCTTCTTAAGGATTCACACGACGTCGACATGAAAGCGGAGAGCTATTCCAAGCACAACTGTTACAGTCATTAAAAGTGCAAATGAAGCCAGAATCTGGAGCTGGATTATCTTTTCTCTGTTTTTTTTCTTCTTCTCTGTTTTCTTGTCCTTCGGAGCAGGCATAGTTTAGTTTTCTTTTGATAAGATGTTTGTCATTGAGAGAAGCATGAATAAGATGCAGAACATGTTATCCAGTTCATATGAAAAGCAGAGAATAGTCCAGGGAATGGCTTGAGGCCGAATAACAGTGGGAAGCAAAAATACAAAAGAGTGGGCTGTTTTTAACATACAATTAATTTCTAAAAGTTCACATAAGCACAGACAAGAGGTCTGCATGATCTGTATTTTGTGCTGACTTGTAATGACCAACTATGCTAGCATTTTCAATCATATGCTCATAAATTCATTTGTCAATGTCATTTACTGATGTGCTGAAAGAGGCCAAAATGTGCTGCACTTGGGGAATGATTACTGTTAGAAAATTATTCCAGCAGTTTACATTCATCTACCTCAATATTGTAGATTCTTCTCCATTTTTTTAACAAATTCAGACGTAAAAAAAAAACAGAGTGGTTTGTGAAATGGTGCATTGTAGGGAGCAACGTTTGTATTTTCACAGTAGTGATGATAGAACCAGATGATAGAAACAGAGAATCTACATGTCTGCTGAGTATTAACATGCAATGTTGACAATAATAAGTAAATAAAAATAACATTATAAAAAAGTGTTAAATCTGTAAAAATAAGTGTCTTCAGGGACTATTTTTCCTTACAATGCACTGTACGTACACTGTTAGAAATAAAGGTTCTATGCAGGCACATTCTTGATAATCAAGGTACAAAGAATATAAATGTGCCCTCGAGGGCACAACAGTGGTTTTAAGACACAATTCATCATCATCATCATCTTTAACCTCTTAATCGGGGTCATGGTTAAGACACAGTTGTGTACCTTAAATGAGTTTTTCCCAAGTGAAAAGTACATATTTGTATCTTTTCATAACTTTATGTCTTAAAACAGAACAATAAAATAAAAGGCCTGGAGATGAGACTGGGTCTGTGGAGACAGTACAACTTAGAAAATATAATTTCAATGGATTATTGTAAAATTATGTTCCCTGACTAAAGGTACTGAGATGTACCCTTGAAGGTACCACCCCAGTGACAAGAGGGGTACTGCCCCAGTGACTGTTTCACACCTTTTTTTCTGTGAGTGTACCTTTCTGCCATAAATGGATTAAAAAATAAAAACAACAACACAACAACGAAAATGTTTTTGCTAAAAGCTATTGTAAAGCAATGTGTCAGGCATCAGCCAGTGTATTCATAACCACCTCATGTAATAACTTTCTGTGAGGGAGCTCTTACAGGCATTAAACACTTCAGATGCCTGGTTCCTATCACCACAACTGTGAACAGTTCTCACTCAGTAAGTTTATTTGAAATGGAACATTTCACATCAAAACCCTCTGAATTACTTTGTTTACATCTTAAAAATTGATTTAATTAAGCAAAAATGTTGAGAGAGCAGATGAAGTTCCCTTTAATCCATGCCAGTGTCTTGCTTTCCACATATTTTAAAATTCATACTTATTTACATACAAGAGTTCAGTAAAGAATCAAAGAGTTAAAGTAGCCCCTGAATAATTCTCTGTTAGTGTTTGACCCTTCAAACAGGGGCCAAGCTGTTGAAGAACTGCCAAAGCTCATCTGCTCTTGCTCTATTTTTCATCAGTGTTCAGTAATCAGATTGTGAAGCCACTGAATGCTCCTCTGAGGAGGTGGCACAAGAAAAATAAAACAGAGAGCAGAGGAGGGAAAAGCATTTTGCAGCAGAATGTTTTCAACAGGGACATCTTTTTGACACATCTAGATAAAGTGTCACTAAGGGCCGAATCTGTCCGTTTTGGTGGAGAGGGCTGAATGCCCCCTTTAACCTGAGACAGCAGAGGGGAGATAGCATGGCATGGCACAATTGAATTTTTCTGCTGGCCTGCTCTGATGGGTCACAGAGCTGCACAATTGGAGGACGCCTATTTAACTCAGCATTCAGGTCACACTTTGCTCAAGCTTCAGCACTCAGGCCTGTTGTGACCTTTTACTGGAGAACTTTAAAAACCCAGTTTTAAACATGATAGAAGCAAAATACACCTGCAGGTACTTTTCTCTTTTAATATGTTCTAGTTCTGTGTCCAATGTATCGAGACAGCACTCCTAAATAGTGACAATAGCTACTTTAAGGGGACTGTTGACATAGGTATCCAGTTGAGCACATTCAGTTTGTGTTCACCTTAGAAAAGCACTTCCAGTAGAATGAGAAGCTCTGGAGCAGCCATGCCTGAGCCAAAGGTCACCATGCCCAATACCAAGACTCACCTTGCCGGGTACAAAGCCTCCCAGCTGTGGAGCAGTGGAAGTATGTTCTCTGGATTGAGGAAGCTCCATCTAATCCCTACTGATGTGAGTTGGAGAGGCATTTGTGGTCCAAAAATTAGTCATCCAACATCAGTATCTGACCTCACTAATGCTCTTCTGGCTTAATGCAAACAAATCCTCACATCAATGTTTATACATCAAGTTTAAAGTGTTCTCAGAAGAGAAGAGGCTGTTAACAGACTCCCTATTAACACCCTTAATTTCTGAAGAAACACTGGATGAGTCAGTGCCTGCAAACATTTGGACATTGAATGTATTGCTTTTCCTGTTTCTCTAGTGGTCTTCCAGTAAACAGTCTAGTAGCCCCCTGCTTCTGCACGATAACACAACAAACTAATGTTTCCTGAATTCAAATGCAGAGTATGGTAGTGTATGGGACTGTTTTATGAACCATAAGGTAGACACTTCAGCTACCATTATACTATTTTAAAGTCATTACATTTGCCCTGGGTAAATTTGCCTCCTCACTCTTGCTCTTATTTCCCCTCTATAATAAGTGTTCTACATTTCAACTCTCTGAGTCCACGTCCGGCTCGCCGACTGAAGAGGTCACTGCTCCAACACAGTAGATGAGCATATAAAAAGAAGCAAACTCAGTCTTTATACACCTCTCCCTCTTTTTTTTTCAGGTATCCAGGGTTGGGATAGCTACTGAAAAATGAGTAGTTAGCTACTTTGTAGCTATTTTCCCCAATTTTGTAACTAGCTACAATTTAGCCACTTTTCCAGAAAAAGCAGTGGCTACTTTTTAGCTACTGTTTGAAAAGCAGTGTGCTACTTTTTAGCTCCTTTCAAAGCATGATTGTCAGAATGTTTGTGAATCTCCACATGACACACCAAACAGGCCCAACTGATAGTATGAACAAGACACCGCATTTGATCCTGTGCAAGAAAGAAACACATCTTTGAAAAGCTGCACATATACAAGATCACCAAAAAGTGTAACCAACAATCAAACTTACACAACCAAAGGTGTGATATCCAACAAAAATGAAGACGAAATGCAAAGTAAACCATTCCAGGTTTTTCCTAACAAAAATCAACAAAAATAACAATACAAACCAGAGAATTTTGTGCAAGCATTGTCAACTGTTGAAATAAAACCGCTCCAGTTTAAACATTTCAGCAAGACATGCCGATCAGGCATAACATTATGACCACCTCCTTGTTTCTGCACTCATTGTCCATTTTATCAGCTCCACTTACTGTGGAGGTTCACTTTGTAGTTCTACAATTACAGACCGTAGTCCATGTGTTTCTCTGCATACTTTGTTAGGCCCTTTTTACCCTGTTCTTCAGTGGTCAGGACCCCCATGGACCCTCACAGAACAGGTACTACTTGGGTGGTGGATCATTCTCAGTACTGCAGTAACACTGACATGGTGGTGGAGTGTTAGTGTGTGTTGTGCTGGTATGAGTGGCTCAGACACAGCAGTGCTGCTGGAGTTTTTAAACACCTCTGTGTCAATGCTGGATTGAAAATAGTCCACCAACCAAAAATATCCAGCCAACAGTGTCCTGTGGGCAGCATCCTGTGACCACTGATGAAGGACTGGACAATGATTAGCTCATACGGTATAGCAAGAGATGAGCAGTCCCCTCTGGCTTTGCATCTACAGGGTGATGCTAGAACAACACACACTAATACACCAACACCACGTCAGTGTTGCTGCAGTGCTGAGAATGATCCACCTCCCAAATAGTACCTGCTCTGTGAAGGTCCATGGGGGTCCTGACCACTGAAGAACAAAGTATCAGAGAAACAGATGGACTACAGTCTGTAATTGTAGAACTACAACGTGCACCTAGTATAGCTGATAAAATGGACAATGAGTGTAGAAACAAGTGGTAATTTCATGTCTGATCGATGGATGTGCAGACATTCACATTAGGAGTTTTTATTAAACTCCAACACTTTAGCTTCAAAATCCTCATCAGTGACTCTGACGCTGTTTGGGGTGAGAACGCTGTTTGGTCTGATTAATTGCTCAACTGCTGCAGAGCTACTGTGGTTCCACGGCAGAACTAGATTTCTAGGTAACATAACAGAATAATCCTGCTTAGCTGTATAACACACAAAGCTAACACAGTTTTCACAATGAATGTTCTTAGAGTTAATGTAGAATTTCTAATTCACCCTTTAACGCTGAAGGTCAGCGCAGACTGCTGGACACAGCAACTCAGTCACTGAAACAGCAAAGACAGAGAAGACGAACATCGATCATTTGGAGATGAATGGATTTATTTACATTTATAAATCACTCTGGTTTGCTGATACGTTTAATCTACAGCAACTGTCGAAACTGAAGTCAGCTTCTCTTTCTCCTGCTTCTCATTTGAGTTCTCCCGTTCCACCTTAAATGGCACAGCAGTTCAATCTCCATTTAAGGTGGAACAGGACAATCGAAAGAGAAGCTGAAGGATGAGAAATGACTTCAACTTCATAAAAAGTCAAACATTGAGAGACATTTTACAAGAAACTTGCTGAGAAGTTTCCCGAGATGTAAGAAAAACAGCTACAGCTGAACTAAAAGTTAAAGAGAGTAGGTCTGCGTTCGGGTTTATATTTTCAGCCTGTACTACAGCATCAGCGCATACTGAGACATACTTACAGGCAAGTTGGTAAAACGGACAGAAAATATTGTGCCTCCCAAGGTGGTTTGATTTTTGCTGAAAGTACAAAATGTTGACATCCTGTATAAATTAGTAAGGCGTGGGAATGAGATCGTAATGTGTGGCCACGACTTAGTAAGCCGCGATCTCGCTCCCACGCCTTACTAAGCCATGGCCACAACTTTATCATCTCATTCTCATGATGTTCTTACTAAGTTCCCACGCTTTAATACGGTGTGGCCATGCATTATGTTTTATTTATGTTTTTATGTTTTATGGCTCCGTATTTCTTAACATTTTGGTTGCAACCCCTGAGTTAAGCCTACTAGTAAGGGGTGATCAGCGCGTGTGGCACGTGTGCCCATCTGCTCGAGCTGTCCGCAGCTCAGTTAGGATTGCACAGTCGCCACCAGTCCCGTGAATGATCACGTTCTGTGGTTCATTTTGTGTGGATTGCCTGAAGCTTGCAGAGAAATTTTTTGCTATAACTACACAAATGTTTGTAGGCGGCACAGCTACTAGCTACTAATATTTGCAGCTAGCTACAAAAAAGCTACTCCCTCATCCCTGCAGGTATCCCTCTCTCACTAACTCTCATACTCTTCCTTATTCTCTCTTTCACTCACTCTGACGCTTATCTCTCTCTCTCTCTCTCTCTCTCTCCCCACCAACTTCTGCACTCACCCCCTTTCTTTCTGTCTCTATCCTTTCTCCTACTAACTCTCAGTCTCTGTCTCCTATTAGTTTCCAATCTCTCTCTCTCTCTCTCCCTCTCCCTCTCTCTTTCACTTCTTTTCTTTGAAGCTCAACTGTGGCTGACCTTGAACGTGCTATGCGTATAAAGATGTTTATAACTGATCAGTGACCTTTGGCCCGTTCTCTCACTCTCTTGCCTATATCTGTTTCTTTTCCCAGGGCATCAGTGAGTGCAATGAAAAGAAAAAATGAACAAAAAGCTTAGCTCATTTCTTACAGGAAGACAGTTTAGAGAATAAGCAGAGTCCCAGGATTGACATGGCCAAGGATGGTTTATTCTCTCTGCTCCTTTGAACCAGTTTTTCCCTTGTTGCCTTCTGAGGGGAAAAAACACAGGAACCCTGTATTGACCCCTCTTCTCATTTATATTTCCTTTCATCTATGACACAATTACTCCCAAAATAGATTCATCTTTCTCCCCTGCTTCTTCTCTATCCTCACTGCTGTTTTGCATAGTAACATGTTAAGTTAGCAAGCAGCTAAGGCTGACTAGCTGAGTTCCTGTGACAGAGTGAGTTGAGGAGGATGCAGAGGCCGCTTCTTACCACAGAAGCATCAGTTGCTTGTACAGAGGAGCCGCCGCTTAGCCTAGCTCTTTAGGTCCATAGTTAGCCACCTTCAAATGAAAAATTTTAATGTGACACATTCAAATGTGGACAAGACTGGCTATAGCTGACCCTTTGTTAACATAATGTAAATGACACTGTTCGAAAGGGCACCTTTCAATCATCCTCTCCGAACACTTAGAAGCTGTACAAGGGTGCCAGTGGTTGCCATGGTTTCAGGATGACACCATCTTGAACTTGGCACAATGTTATCACAGTATGAGTCTTGGAGAGCCCCCAGGAGTGGGACTAGGTAATTGGCTACAATGGGAAAAGGTAACACCATATTCTAAGTCGAGAGCTCCAGCCGAGCCTGAAAAATACAGACACTTCAGACGGATAGGAAGTGGGTGTTCAAAATGAAACTGATTTCTCTCTCGCTCCTCTCTTCGTCCTCAGATGAAAATGAACAGAGGAAGGGGGCATATATATATATATATATATATATATATATATATATATATACATATACACACACACACACACACACACACACACACACACACACACACACATATATATATATATATATATATATATATATAGCCAATTTGTTATTTATTTGGTACTTTCTCTAACCCATCCTCCCTTCATATATATATAAAAACAAAATCCCTTTAGGCAATTTGACTGTCAGGGGATTATCCACCATAAGTTGCAGGATTTGTATGAGAAGAGCAATATCCCGGCCATGGTCCAGAGAAAAAGGCTCAGAGGGACTCAATTACTGAGCGTCACCTCCCCTACCACTCACTTCCTTCTGAACAGCTCACCACCGTGAAGCTGTGTGAACCCTTAGCTTTAATCGGCACAGTGGGTCAGCTCCAGCTAAGATGTCCTCTGTCTCCTAGCTGAGTCATTGTTAGATCAACAAAAATTTAGATGGATTGTATTTGAATTTCAGCAAAGCAAACATTTAAACATTGGCTATGTTGAAAGAGCATACCATATACTGCATATCGCACTGTGTATGTGTGCTGTGTACTGCATGCTACTCCTTCCAGTAGTGTACAGTAATCAGGGTGCAACAATTGCCCTTATGTGCTTTGTACCATACTACAGGCCAGGGGTGTACTACACTCAACCAGGATCAGGGGAGGAGCCAATCAGACCAATATTAAGACCTACGTCATTTTCTTAGCCCTTTAGTCCCTGCTTAGCAACTGCTGCTGGCTGCTTTTCAGTTCTTTTAGCTGTGTGCCGTGCTTCCCATGGATGTGTGTTGGTCAAAAGGTGTTCCTGAGGTACTTTGAAACAGACACCTGGTGCTCTGACAGAGTGGAGGGTGTTATTTGTGTGTGTGGTACCCCTATGTTTTTCTACTGTGCGTTTGCTGAAGGGTGGGTTATTTAATTTGCTGTTTAATGTTAGTTTATATTGTAAACTGTGTTCTCAATTTATCTTTTAACAAAAGGCTTGGGGTAAACCAGATTGTTACGTCAGTGGTTACATCCTCCTGAAATTAAATTATGGCATGTGCTATGTCATGAAGGTCTGGTTGTATGGTCTAAAATTTGGCCTGAGTAGTCATCTGGATGTCATACATACATACTACATGCTGCTTGTTACTTTTTGGGCAGGATCAGTATGCGAGTAGTATGCTGACGGCTATTTTAATCAGAGCCAACAGAAAATGTTTAGCTTGTGTTATTAATAGCGTCTCACCTGAAAAAAAAGTTTTCCAATTCTGTTATTTGTTATTGAAATTTGTTAAAAAAGAGTATCTCAGACTTAATAATTAGTTTGCATTATTAACCCTCTGGGGTCTAAAGGCATTTTCTCAGTTTTTGCATATCTTCTGAAATTCTTGTTTAAAGGCCCATATGATTCCCATATGTTTCATATCAAGATGTAAACTTTTTGCATGCCATTTCACATGTCTCTGATGTGGACTGAAAAAAGAATGTAGGGTTTCTGGCGTGATGGGTCAATCCTTAGTGATTTCCTGAGTTTTCATTGGTTGGTTTCATGCAAAATGTAGAAGGACACACAAATCCACCAGTTACACAGGGTGAGAGGGAGATTATGCAATCTTGTGACAAGATGGAATGGAAACCATAATTCTGCTCTGTATTATCACAAAGACCCTGAGACATATATAGAAACATCAAATTGGATGCATGAGCAAGTTCATGGACCCCAGTGGGTTAAACATAATGGCAGCAAAGCTGCACTGACTGCAAAAACCTAGAAAGGCCATAGTTACTGCACCTTTAACCCATTAACAAGAAAAAAAAATTGAAAAGAAAAAAATGAACAAGGCTTTGTGTGAAGAGTAGCTTGTGTTTTAAAAATGTATAAAAAAATAAATAAAAAACTAGGTTGTAAGCTCATGAGCTGAGTTATGAGGTTTGGGTATGACAGCAACGAAATATTAGTTTCAAAGCAAATGCTGAATAATTTATAGTAGTTACTAAATATAAACCTATGAGTTTAAGGGATTTAGTAACAGACAGAAGACTGAAATAAATCAACATACTGTCCTTGTTTAAACTTAAGATGTAACATGTCGGGTCAGGTATGGACAAGACCAGAGCAATTAACTTTAAATGAGGTGAAGACGACTATCATCCAAGTGAATATGATCAATAGTTCATCACAGAATCAAAAGCAATTTGGATTATGGAATTAATTTTATGGCTGTGCTCACAGCGCAAATTAGCCTGACCATTTAGATACTGCTGTCCATGTTTTTGATGTGACAGCAAGCCTAGAGTGATAATGGAGTGTGATCCAGGCCCATGAGTAAGGTTAGCGTCAGCCACAGAGAGATGCACACATTGCACAACAGCTGCAGCTAATTAAACATTCATGCTTAAGTTCCTGTGAAAATCCTGTTTGGTGGAGAATTCTGGGGGGAGGAGGAACGACACAGAGAAGAGAATTTGAATTATGGGATTGTAACAGCTTGCTTTGGCTTCTCCCCATACGACACAGTGGCAACTAAGTGAACACACTTTTCCCTGTATACATAAGTGAGGAACTTTTTGTGCACACTGTTGCAGGCAAACTCAGTGCTGCTGTCGGGTGTAAATTATTGCATGTATTACTAATATAAAAGAAAAAGGGCTTAAATATAGATGAATAAAGATTTCATCTCACTGAAAAACATTAGTGATATTTAGTGCGATGCCTTTGGTCTTACTAACAAAGACAGATACTTTGGTATAAACTGTAGCCTTTATCAAACTAATGTTTCAGTGCAGCGGTGATGTATTGCACTTTCAGCAAAACTGAATACAAATATAAATGAAAAAGTGTGGCTATTATTTGCAAAAAATATGTAGCAATTTATTGTTGTAATGAAAATATTTTAGTGCAAATGACCATTGGTAGTTTCTGGAGCAAACAGTGTTTCATCCTGAAGGCATCTGATTTATTAGAATATAGTGTAAGTACTCTGTTATATTTTAGTGCAATGCAATGTCTTGCTGTTATTTACCTTTAGCACTACATTAAGACTGTATGGTACAAATACACTCACACACTTTTTCTACACATGAGCTGGGTTTAATTATAAATCCAAGAAACCAAGACCTGTCAATTTAAGGTAATAGCTCCTTTTCTTTTCATTCTGGATTTTCATCTCAGTCTTTCATTATTCACTTAGGGAAGAAATGTGGAATAAATGCGTCTTCTGTTTTCCAGTGAGTGCGGCTCTCTTTTGTAAGTGTGTGTTCAGCTCAGTCTGGTCCTGGCATTTCCCTTTTCCAGCCCCTCCTGATGACAACTTCCCCTCATTAACACAGGAAACAATACAAGTGGAAAAGAGGTCTGGGCAAAGGCCCCATGGCGTCTGATTCGAGCTGTTAAATTCATTTCTGGCACAGTTTGAGCTGTTTCATTTGAAAAGACGTGCAGTTGAAATCCAGCCACACTTCTCAGCAGCGTCTCGACATCTTAAAGAAAAAGGCAAGAGCTGAAATCAAGTGCCTGCTCTGGCTGAAGTGAGAGAGAGAGAGAGAGAGCTTAATGAGAGGGAACTCTAAAGCTCAAACTTCTCACCACACTCTGTGCAATTACTCCAAAGGGAACAATCAATGTGCACTTAAAAATCTTAAAGACCACTTTCTCCTTTCAAAAAGAAAACTAGCTTATTTATTTATTTCAGCACAAAATTGGAAACCAAAATGTCAGTCTTTAAGGTGATTTTTTTTTGTTTTCTTTGGTTTCTTCAAATGTCAAAATGGTTGTAAAATGATTGACCTTTGGCTTTCTTATTGTTCTTTTTTTTTTTTTTTTCAAGTTTATTTTTCAAAATTGAGACATTTGAAATGCAGCTCTGAAGAGGTAAAACATATTTTCACCTATGCAAATGTTTTTGCTCATATCTTACTGCATGTTGACCCTGGGCAAGGCTGTGTGACAACGCATGAGACTGTTGCAGAGAATACTATATTGATTGCACAAATCAATTGCTTTCCTCTCTGCTCTATATATTGATAATTTAATATACTGTATATACATTACACTCTGTTCCAAGTATCTTTTATTCTCCATCATAAAAAAGCTTTCGACTCATTTGCAACCTAGTTTCCCAGGGTGAGCTGTTAAAATCGATGATCTGAGACCACAGCTGTAAAAAAAAAAGGTTCCTATTGCTCATTCTTTGAGAGACCCCAACAACATCTATTAAAGCAAGAGCATATGTGTTTTTTCTTATCAAGGAATAGTGTGCCTGCCTCTGAAAGGGCACAGTTTCACTGTGTAATCAATGGCCTTTTAGTTAATGCACTCTGCCTACAAGAGCGAGACTTGGTTCAGACCTTTTCTATGGTCCATTAAATGGGAAACTTCACCAGTAGAGATTATCCCAGCACAAACCCACCTTAATTAATCTAGAGCGCACTGCATACATCTCAGCTTTTAAAGCACCGGACTGCTCGTACACTCACACAAAAGGTGCAGACTAATACGGTGATGAGTCCAGCAATAGCACTCTAATGTATGAAACTGGGGATGGAAGAGAGAAAACACAGCAGATTTCAGTTTAGCCTGTAAAGAACTGCCTCCCTGTAATGGGTTTAGAATAGAAAAAAGAGAACGAGAGAAAGACAGAGAAGAATACGGCTGTTTGGATGAACAAAGAGCTGATTAAATTAGTTCCAAGCTTTTATCTCCTTACATCTAATCAGAGTAGAGTAGTGGTAATTAAGCAATGGCGCGTTTCGCACCTTGCTTTTTCCTGCTCTGATTTGCGTCTCCCATATTCAGCCTTTAGTGTCTAATGGTTAAAAGCGCCCCCCCCCATCCCATCCCCCTTTATTCTTCCAATTTTCCCCTTCGCCCCTCCTCTCTCTCACTCGTTCTCTCGCTTTTCTTTCCCTCAGCCTGGCTCATGGTCAGCAAGTAGGGCTGCAGTAATAGTTCAGGCCTGCAGGAAATTACAAATACCCCATAATGAAATAGCACAATCCGCACGCGTAAATCAATGGCTCTTGGAGGCTGAGTTGTCCTCCATCGAAAGGCCGCCGTCTGCATCGTCCCCCAGGAGCAGCTGATGGGTGGCGATGGAAAGGAGTCCTTCTCGTCTTGTTAAGTCCCTTTTCATTTGGCCCTCTTATCAAGCCCAGTGGCTGCTGATAATAGGAGCTGAATCCACATGCCCAGGCCTACGATGAAGATGAGGGACAAACAGAAAAACACAAGGACAAGTTTCAGCAGCCTTTTAGAAAACTCCCAATGTGGCTGGGAAAAAACAAGCCCTTTACCTTGAATGAGACAAGGAGCACAACTAGACCTAAATGAAATGTGTGTCAACAAATATAAAAATGTAAAATGAGCAGTTGATTCATTTTGCACAAGGTCTCACGAAAAACGATGGATAAGATTCATCGTGTTTCATTCAAACCGCAAAGAAACTTGAACAGCATTAGTAAGTGTTCATGGAATAAACCTCAGTATAGGCTGGATCTCTTTTAACAAACAGAAAGCATCTCTTAACTTACATTCTCAAATAATGACCTTAGAGGACAGAAAGACTTCACACAGAACCTGTAATCTATGTGTCATATTCAGGCGCATTTTGCAGTAATGAGAGCCTGGCTCTGAGGGACACTAGTGGCCATTCCTTTGGTGGAATGGAAATTGACTTTAAATATGTTTATTTACCATAATTAAATAAAATATTTTCCCTGGAACTCTGTTGTCTGTTACATTAACTAGAACGCTGTTGGCTGTCTGTGAGTGAAATGTTGTGACTCTGTGTGTAGCTACTGGCGAGCAATGAGAGGTGAAAGGGGAGGCATGAGAGAACAATTAATACCTCTCTACAAAGACAGCTGTGCTGAAATAAAATAGCACAAATGCTGCTTAACTTAAGACGAGGAAAATCCAGTTTGCTTCCATTTTGCAATCGTTCACTTTTCCTTGAAATATACTCCTACAATGCTACTGAAGGCAAAAAATGCATAGTTCAAAAACTGAAAGACCTTCAAAAAAGGCAGATGAGGTTTTATAGGGGAGTTAAAGAGGAGTAGAAGAAAACACTTTAACATACTCAACAATATGGGCAGCACAGATTAGATGACAATACTCTCATGACCTAAATGCTTCCGTTACTCTGCAGAACCAGGCCTTTCAGACTTTGTTACTGTTTAGAATCCCTGACTAATACATCCAGGACCAGACCACCACTCGAAGATCATTTTTGGAAAGATGAGTCGGCCCTTTAAGATGGTGGCTGTTAAATAAGTCGGTCTATCTGTAACTCCTACTGAATAAAGCTGACATAATCCTGCTCAGTGCTGGTGGATTAGTTAAAGCACTGGGGCTAATGAACTCTGCATGGCTGCTGCTGTAATAGGCTGTGCTGAGATAACACAGCAGAGGTTTTATGAGGGAAGCTTGCCATCCAGAGCTACTGTCCTCTTTTCCCTCCCATCATTCGTGACCTGGAAGACAGCCGCTTTAATCGAGGAGTCTGTAAGCCACTTCTGAGGCCGGGGTGAGGCCTGGCCCCCACCTGGCTGGAATCGGAACGCTGCCGGGAGGGACAAAATGAGCCAAGCCGTCTGACCGAGAGAGGCCGCGAAAATTCAGCTCCGGCATCCGCAGGACAGCTGTTTACCTGTTCGCCATGAGGCTCCAAGCGTAGCAGGGACAAAGGGACAGAAGCTCAGCCGCAGACGGAGCACAGTGGGGTGGGGATTGCGCCACACTCTGATTGGATGATTGGTGGCAGTGGGGGATCCAATCAGGGCTTTTCAGCAAGTGCAGTTTGTTTAAGTGGACTGGCAGAAGGTGTTTCAGTCAGTCAGGCCCAGCAGGGGCTGCATTTGGGCTTCAAGTCTCTGGCGGGTGGAGAGGGAGGAGGGATGGAGAAAAGGCAGGAGGGAGGCAGGGAGGAGAATAGAGAGTGGCAAGACCAGCATCTTTGCGCCATCAGCTGCCAAGAAAGCCATCATAACCATGGCAACCAAAGCACAGAACATGGCTGTTCTTTTGGAACGTTGTTGACACATTGCTGCAACACTTTTCCTCCTTTTTTTTCTTTAAGCAAACAGCTGTCTGCTGCGGAGTCTGCATTAGAAGCTTGTCGTTTAATGAGTGGTTTGACAGCCGACGTTTGCTTCACGCAGGGGAGTTCTGTGGAGACATTCGCCTGGGAAAACATGCAGCAGCTAGCCTGGCACCACCCTAACAATTAAATCACAAATTCAATTGCCTTAAACATCTGACAAGGGGATCAAAGAGGGAAAATGTGCAACGGGTTGGTGATCAGTGTGACAGAGCAAATCCCTTCCTCAGCTCGGCTCCCCAGAACAGCTCACTCAAAGTGCAGCCTCGGCCCCATGGGAGGATGCCATTGTTCCTGTTAATCATCATTTCTGGGGGAAATATTTGTCAGTGTGTCAGATTTCTGATGTGTGTGTAGGTGTTGCTAATAGTGACTGTTGGGAATGTTTTCAGAGTCAGATTGGCTTGGTGATCCCTCTAGCAATTTCTGCTGTTTTCTCTCTAGAGTAATATTTTCACAAACCATTGATCTCTATTGGATAAAAAACATCTCATAGCACGTGAGGCCTCACATATAATTCACATATAAGATAAAGACTTAAAAATGTCTTTGGTATGTGCAAGGATGAAAACAATAACACGAGTATTGATTGGTCAGGATTAGTCCTTTGCAACAGCAATCAGTCATTTTTATTGCTTCTGAATACTGGAAATGAATATTAGATGAGAAGGGATTTGAAGTCTGTAAAACTACACAGGATAAGATGAGCTGCTCCAAGACATGGTGGTCCAACCCACCACTACAGAACTCAGTACTAACTGAAAGTCAATCACTTGCTAAGATGTATGTTTGATGCAAGCCCAATATTCTTAGCAGAGAGTAGCTTACAGCTGTACTATGTAAAGGAGAAAAAAAACATCCATTCGTTCCGCTCTGTACAGCTTGTAATAATAAAATAAAATAAAAATTCGGAAAATTTAAAAGTCAGAGGTGCCAGGTTCACAGTTTTTCAGACCACGACATACATCTTTATGTTTTTTACAGACTCAAAATAAGATCTTGCTCAGAGTTTAGGCCTCAAATGCACAGTCAACATTGCTGATGAAGCAATGATGACAATTGTAAATAATTTGCTTAGCATTCTTGGAAGACACCAATTTCTCTTTAAATACACTCACATTCATCTGATTCATGGTTCGAAGTGGTTTGAAGCAAAACAGGCATTTCAAAGTGTTCTTCTGCACATTGCATACAATTAAACATCTCTACCAATGGTGTAGCTTTAATGCCTAAAAGGCTAAGAAGCTTTAAATAACTGTAGATGAGTACATGAGGGCATATTACATTTCAAAGGTGATTTCAGCAGTGCAGTGCAATGATTTCTATGAAAAAATTAGTCTTGAGTACCACCCTTCAAGTGCACCTCAAATAAACCATTAAATGCATCTGATTGGGAAAATTACAAGGTAAATGTCTGTGTACACAAGTTCCTTATTGTTCATTGCTCCCTCAACAAAATAGACTGCTGTTGCTGGAGAATTCATAGCAATACAGGTGGGGTCGCGTTAGTCACAATCCAGAGGCGTGCCTCTGCAATTCAAAGTACACCTCTCACTAGTACACACTTAGAATTCCACAAGCAATTCAGATTGGACACTTGAGTCACACTCCATCAGCCTAAGGCTGGGAAGGATCTGTAGGTCATTGTGTTGTGCCGGTGGTTCATTAAGTTTGATCTACAGAAGGCTGGTTTCAAGCTCTGGCCAAACTAGTTTGGGGGAAAGGAGTAGCCCCCCTCTATTACACAGTGCCATCTAGTGGCAGCAAAAGAGCTTAACAGTGCCTGTGACTCATCAGCTGGCCTATTGTTTGCATTCCAGGGGTAAGCCATGTGCATCCCACCTCAGTTTTGTATACAGCACAGAATGTTAGGGGCAGCCAAGCACTTGTCTCCCACTAAACAATGTTATACAAGCAGCTCTCCAGTGTGCGTTCCCTATGAGAAAGTTTCCAAAATCACCACGCACACAAGCACCAACACAAGATGTGTTGAACAACACATTGTGTATCTTCATAGTATTCATTGTCTTAAAGAACTACAGGTCTAAGGCATGAGTGTTTTATTCCAACAAAATCCTGAACAGTGCACCTGCTCCATCTCATCACAGATGGGATGATGCAATTTGTTTTTGTTTGCCTTTTAGTTAAAACATTATGTGTCAGAAAGAAGAAAAGAATAGCTTCTTAGAAAATTTGCTCTCTGGAACAAAGAGTTAAAACTATCATTATCAGTATGACTACTTTGGATATTTACTGTGGGAAGAATGGGGCCTAATCTTATATGTACAATGAAATAACTAAAATAAGGACAGTAACTGAGAGACCCAGAGCAAAGAGAGAGAGACGCAGAGAGAGAGAGAAAGAGAGAGAGAGAGAGTTTGTGTGTGTGTGTGTGTGTGTGTGAGAGAGAGAGAGAGAGAGAGAGGGAGGGGTGAAGAAATACAGAGAGAAATGCAGAGACAGAAAGAGAGAAACAGTGAGAGATATAGAAAGAGATAAAGTGTGTGAAAGAGAGAGAAACAGAAAGTGAGACAAAAAGAGAAAGTCTGCATGTGTGTGTGTGTGTGTGTGTGTGTGTGTGTGTGTGTGTGTGTGTGTGTGTGTGTGTGTGTGTGTGTGAAAGAGAGAGTGACATAGGCAGGAAGACATAAATACAGAGAGAAAGAGATGCAGTCCTTAAAGAAATTTCACAGTGTGCAAAAGCCAAATGTTTTGAGGTCCACTATGTGTTTACATGTTTTTTTAAGTGAACACATTTTTTTACATGATTCAAACATTTTTTTTACATGTGTACATGTTTTATCATATGTGATGACACATTTTTATCATGAAGTGTGAAATAAAAACACATGTGTTATACATGTGTGTTTTCTGTGGTGGAGAAAAAGAGAAAAATGTGAGAAAGAGAAAGGGAGAAAGACAAAAAGAGTGATATGGTGAGAAAGAGAGAAAAACGAGAGAAACAGAAAGGGGCAGAGGGAGAGAGAGAGTGAGAGAGAGAGAGAGAGAGAGAGAGTGAGAGAGAGAGAGAGAGAGTGAGAGAGAGTGAGAGAGAGAGAGAGAGAGAGAGAGAGACAGAGAGAGAGAGAGAGAGAGAGAGAGAAAGGATGAAAATGCAAGTAAAATGGTGATAGACACTGAGAGAGTGGTCCACTATCACTAAACCAAAAAGTCATTACACATTCCTCTGTTTCCCTGATGTTATTGCATTTGTGGAAGTGCACTCTGGGGGAGTGAGAGAAGGAGGGACTCATCCATCAGGGCCTGATTATGTAATTTTGGGGTAATTGCCCCCCTCCCTTCCAGTGTCCCTTCTCTCTCCTGGTGGTGGGTAGTGTGTCTGTGATCTCTGCTCTGTGCTAACCGGCAATAATAATTCTGTTTATCTGAACTGGCTGCCATATGCATATCCGCCCTGCTCCTCTGGCAATCAAATTACAGCCACCCCACAATAAATCACTGACAAACTGTTTATTAAACAAAGAGGCTGCGATTGAATTATTAATGACAGAGATTAATTTGGGCTCCGTTGTGTAGCAGTGAGCACAGCCCCCTGGGCCACAAGCTTTATGGGTAATTTGACGCATGACTTTTATATGTGCAGTTGATGCAGTGTTCCGATAGAGCTGGTGCAAAGTAAACAAGATCACTAACGACCTCAGCATGGTATCTTTATGTGTTGGGTATCTGCATGTGGAGATGAAGGGAGACGCAATAGTTGCAGGGCAGTTAAAGCTGGGCTTCATTACAGCAGGGCAGCACCGCTCTGCATACACAGAGCACAGCCAGACAAACTGGCTTCGAGCTTTTTACCTGTAAATTTACTATATTGAAAAGTTCTTTTCATATGTCTGTTTGTCCATCTGTCTGTCTATCACCCAGGTACCCGTCCATCCATCCAACTGTCGGTCCATTTATCCATCTGACTGATTACCATCTATCCATCCATCCATGCAACCATCCACTATTCATCCATCCACTATTTATCTATCCGTCCACTCATCTATCCATCCTTTTTCTTTTTCCATCCATCCATCTATTCCTCCATCTACCCATTTATTCACCACCCATCCATCCATCCATCCATCCATCCATTCATATGGCTATTTACCCTCTATCCATTCATCCTTCCACATCATTATTCACTAGGGGTGGGGGAAAAACTTGATTCTTAGATGCATCGCGATGTGGACATGAACAATTCTGAATTGATTCATAAATGTCAAAAAACGATTTTCTAAATATTTAATGTATAACTTAATGTTGATGGAATGTAAAAGGCGGGACTTGGAAGTTGGTAAGTGCAACGCCCGGACAGTCTGTGGCGGCACTTAACAAAAACGCAACTGGATGAGTGAGAAATCCGATCCTCTGCATTAAAGCTAGGTTAGATCAGGAGTCACAACCCAAATGTTAAGAAAAGCCATTTTGTCCTTTCAACAAAGGCAAACCACCTTGGGAGCGGCAACATTTAATGTCCAGTATGTCTCAGTATGCGCAGATGTCCTAGTATAGGCTAAAAAATATGAACTAAAATGCAGACTTACTTAGCTCTAAAAAATATGAACTAAAATGCAGACTTACTTTGCTCTGCTTTAAGCTTTTGCTATAGCCACTTTTCTCTCATCTCTGCCAGAAAACATTTCCTCAAAACTAGCACAGTTTCTTGTAAAATGTCTCTCATCGTTCAACTGATTTACGAGGCTGAAGTCACTTCTTATTCTCCAGCTTCTCATTTAAATTTTCCTGTTCCACCTTAAATTCTGCTTGCAGAGCCGAATGTAACTGCTGCTCCATTTAAGGTGGAACGGGAATATTCGAAAGAAAAGCGACTTCATCTTCGCAACTTTTTAGAGGGAGAGAGGCTCTCGTTACAGATTTAACGTACCAGGAAACCAACTGCATAATCGTTTTATAATCGCATTGCAGGCCTCTGAATCGTAATTGAATTGAATTGTGAGGTGCCTAAAGATTCCCACCCCTACTATTTACCATCCATCCATCCATCCATCCATCCATCCATCCATCCATCCAGCTGTCTGACCATTTAACTGGCCTTTACTCTCCATCTATTCATCATCCATCCATGCATCCATCCATTCATCCATCCAGTTGTCTGTCTAGTCATCCATTTATTCATCCATCCATTCACCCTGGTTTTAGTTATGAAATCTTGTGTTTGAATTTTTTAATTTTGTAGATATGCCATTCATCCATCCATCCATCCATCCATCCATCCATCCATCCATCCATCCATCCATCCATCCATCAGTGTATCTCTCTGTCTGTCCATACATTTGTCCATCCAGCTGGTTGTCCATCCATCCATCAGTCCATCCATCCCTACATCAATCTATCCATCCATCACATTTACCTCAGTTTGATTAAACAGACAAATGATCCAAAAATCTTTACTTTTGAAACATGTACCCTGATCACGACGCAGTAAGTGTCAGAAGCTCTGAGTGATGAGGACCTTGAGAGTCCTCTCACTGAGCAGAGAGCACACGCATTCCCAACGGCTCCACAATCACACAGATTCTACAGGACACTACATCATTCTGACACCATCAGCAGTAAATATGAGTCTGGCCTGGTACTCATCTCTTTTTCCTCACTCCAACTGCTGGGTGGGTGAGAGGGGAATGTTTTGTGAATGTTCAAGAGATTTTGTATGGTTTCTGTCACGAGCACTTGAGTTGACTGACAAGGATAAGAGTGCCTTTAATTTTCATGTACAGGCAATATTACTGTAATGCCCAGTGTATTAACTGCAGTCTTCTACTGATAATGACATGAACATTACAGTAACATTGCCTCTGACATATGTTATTCTGTCAACCTACAGTTCAGCAGATACAGTGCAATGGAGTGTGAGTAAACAGTGTTCCAGAACATGCTCACTCTATTCATTAGCCAAAATACTGTCAAGCTAAACTCCTATTAATTCTTTTGACCACTGGCAATTTTCACATTGTTTTATGGGCATGACCTTTTGAGAACATTTAAAAGCCCTTTCCATTTTTATGCAGTTAATGCCCACAGCAGTAGCACACACTCCATTTTGTATCACTATCTTAAAAAGGGTTTTTATGAAAAAAGGAAAAAGGATGCTGTTTCTAGCAGCCGCATTTTACAATATTTTCTCGGTTTCTTGAAATAATGTCTCATGTTCTCAAAATATTGACTTAGTATCTCAAAATAGTTACCTATTTTCTTAAAATATTGACTTACTAGGTCAAGATAATGATTTACTTTTTCCAAATATTGGCTTATTATATTGAAGAATATCTCACAATCTTTAGAAAATAAGTAATTATTTCAAGATAGCACCTCAATGTCAATATTTCAAGAAAATAAATCTTTATTTCAGGACGAAGTCAGTATTTTAAGAAAAAAACATTATTTCAATAAACTAAGTCAGTATATTGAGAAAATAAGTCAATATTATAATTTGACACACTGCTGGGAGAACCTAAAACGAAATACGTTGTCTTTTCTACCTGGTGCAAATGGGCTTTTATAGGTTTGAGTCACAAAGTAGCAAAATATTACTATGCCTACATAACACAAATCCTGTATTCTGTATGCTGTTTTAGTTTTCTAGAAAAAGTGTATTTTTAATGTAGGAAAAAAAGGTTTGTCCACAGGTGAGCTGCCAGCACAGATATATTGTGAGTGCTAGGAGATGTCACTTGAGGTGGTGTGTGTAGTGGTGGCTGTGCTGATCAGCTCTCTCCACTCTCATTACAGAGACCCAGAGCAGCTGGTGGTGAGATGTGGGGGCGGAGGAGGGAGCAATCGAGGGGTATTTGCCTGTTATTCTCATGGCCAGATGGGTGCTGATTATTGGGAAGAGCTGGAGAAACCATCAAGCCAATCTGAAGCCCCCTGAGGGCCCACATTAGAGCCCATAAGCAAAATCCAATTGAAAATGGAGCACAGGAGCCTATTAGAAACATGTTTTTGGCACGCTTAATGCTTTCACTGTCACACGGGTTAAAGCTATGGAAAAGTGTGCTCAATAAGCAACTTTTAGATTAACAAGGAAAAAAAACATGTATCTTCACTAGCTCTAAATACGGTTTCTCTGCCTCTAAAGCATGTTCTAACTTTTTTTAAAAAGAAAAACACCGTGCCGAGAATCTGCTTAAGCTTTCAAAGCAAGTATACCGTGAAGTTATCAGAATTTGAACTATGAGGGCTCAACCACTCATCAATTACTAATGAGAGTTAGCTGTTAAATAGGCCTTCTCATAGGGACCTTTTGTATTTGGCAGATGCACATTTCCATATAGTTCCTAAACCACTCGTGGCCGATTAAAACCTAGTTCTTACTCTAGTACTTTGAAGAGGAGGAGATGTAAAATCCAGATGTTTGTATGTGGTGAACTGTTGATCTGTGCCAGAATGCTTTACAGATTGTTATAAAAGATGTGGAGTAAAATTGCAGCAAATGGAATTCAAACAAAAGAGTACAACAAAACAGATGCAGCTTTCTGTCTGCTAGATGACCCAATTCACCATACTTGTGTTCTCTTTAGCTCCATACTCCGTGGATGTGGACAGAGTATGTGAACATATATTCAGTAGATCTCCCTTCTGCAATCATGGTGCAAATGCATAGACTTCACGCAAGTGGTGTAGAAACTGGAACTGAAGTATTCTAACCCCATCATAAGTAATACACATGTTCCATCTGATCATGAATCATTGCTCATTTTTACCTGCTGATCCATTAGGTATTATCATCATTAAGTTGGTGTGGAGTTCAGTAAGAGATGAGATTTGAGAGGGGTGGGAAAAAGTGTTTATAGTCCACTTTGCTTTAACCCTATCTCGCACATTCTCCAGACACATTGCATTTGAGATCCTGGTGGGACCACCTGAGGCAGTGAGCAGATGTGCCCTGTGAATTTTCACATCATCTGACGGTATGTTTTCTGAGCAGTAAAATGCAGAGTCGGTGTTCAACATTACCTCTCTGAACATCCCTCAGAGTGTCTTAGAACTCCCTCTCCTTCACTTTCTACAACCCTGCAACTTTCTGGATTTTCTCAGCTTTGTTTTCTTCAAGGTGCACCTTTAGCCCAGCTGGATGAGATGTTGTACAGGCCAGTAGTAGAATCCAAACTGAATTGGAAGACTCACTGAGGACGTTTGAACAGATGTAAATTTAATTCATTATGTAACTATGTAACTAATTGTGTGATTATGTAATTACATTTACATGGTGTAGCAAAACATAAGAAATAACTTGAAACTTCCAACCAACCTTGACCAAATTATCTATATCACTTTCCACGCACATGTTTTAAATTATTAAATTGTTTATTCTTTTACATAAATGGTTGCAACTGTAACAACTGCAATTTCCCTCTGGGATCAATAAAGGATTCTGATTCTGATATAAACAGTATATAGTACTTATACTTAAGCTAAGCTCAAACTAGGCTGTGCATGCACTCTAACAGTACTTAGTACAGTCAACAGCTGTTTACCTATGTAATTTTTATGTTCTTTGCACCTTCTTGAATACGTTTTCAACTCTCCAGGCATTTGCCAAGCTACCCCATGGATCTTGAATCTTGGCCAAGTAAGCTGTGATCTGTCAGTTACCAGGTCCACACCCAACCACCTTGCTTTAACATTTATCGAGGGAGACGACCCTTGTTATGGACACTCAGCAATTACGGGCATGCTCACTCAATCACTAATGAACCACCATCAATAACTTTGAGCCAGGGCCCTGACACGTGCATTTAATAACCGCAGTCAGCAAGTTTACATCCATGCTTTTATCCATGCTCTCCTGTGGCCTTTGAGAGAAGCTGGAGAATCCAGACTGGGGCTCAAATGTTCCTGAGAACTGGTCTGGGACCTGGCAGAGAGGTGAACTTCAGAACTTCATGCTAATGAACTTGGATTAATCCTGACGTTACTAGTCTGATCACACAGTGTGCTAAGAAGCCTTTAGATCAGAATCACTCCCTTGGGCCAGACACCACAGCTATAAAAGGGTCAATTAGCATTTTATGTTTGAACCACTTTAGTTCCCCAAAACCCTTACATCAGCAAACAATAGTTAGACTTTATTCAAGAAATGTGCAGAAAACATAGGTGTATATTCTACATTATTGAATTCCTCATGCAGTATTCTTGAATCCAGATACTCAATATGCAAGGGAATATACAAGTTTCATCCAAAACATGAGTGCTTTGCTGTCATCTCAGAGATAAATAGAGAGCTCTCAAGAATCTATTTTGACTGATATTGAGATTTGCGAGTCGTGATAGCACTCATCTTCAAGTGCATCTGACTTGACTCAATAAGGCACAGTGTACGAGGGAGGGGGCAGGAGATATCACGGTTTCTAATTGGGTATACATGTGATCGTGTGCAGTACTGTGAGTACTTCAGGCACATCAAATTTACAGAACTCAGTAAAGAGGACACTGCTTTAAGAGTGGCTAGTGAAGAGCACAGCATTAGCTTGCTTTGATCCCTGCCAAAGTGCTCCTTCATAGCTACGAGATTGAGGTCTGCTCTTTGAGATGACAGAGTGAAATTGCAGGGTCTGATAAACATGCCTCTCTCAAATTAAAAAAAAAAAGGCCACCCCAATAGCATCAACATAGGTAAACAAATCAAGCCCTGCCTCCTCTTCTGGCAAGGTGAGAATGAGAATAGACTGTAAGTGCAGGGCTCAAATGGCTTTTTGATGTGTAGCAAGAGCTGGCTTAGGAGGGAAGGACAGAGGGTGAGATGTCCCCTGTAGATGAAATATTTTCTGAGTGTTACAGATGAGTTAGAGAGGGGGTTTGGCAGGTTTGCCAGACAGTTTGTATGGCTTATGAAACCTGCTCTTGAGGGCTTCTGTGGGCCTTATGAAGAAATCCACGCTTGGCTTTAACTCACCCCCTGAATGCCCTTTCCCCCCAGAGATTATTAAGGATGAAAGGCTAAACAGAGACAAATAGGCTAGGCCCAGAGGGAGTGGATAACAGCAAAGCGGCTCCCTGCCGGTCACTACCAGTGGAAATGATGGGCAGCCTTGCAGTCCCTTTCAGAAATATTTCTATGCAAAACAGATCAGCGAGTGGAAGCGGCATGCCTCCAGTAAGATCAGAATTTGATTCGTAGCCATTCTCAGGGTGAAACCCCTCCACCTGGAGTTAGAGAGATGGTATAGTCATTAAAGACAGAGCACAGGCTAGATACCCCCTACCTCAGAGCTTTTCTTCCCCAGTGACCTCCATTAAAAATGAGAGTGAAACAGTCTGGCTTTTTTATGACTGTAAGTCATTCTCCAGCTGTTGAGGGATTCTGTGAAGAGCAGAGGTGAGTGGGATGAGGGATATTGTAAGGGGGGAAAAAGTCTGTGCTGAGTTTCATTTTTGCTGCAGCGCGTTTCTCCATAGCCTTACTGCAGCAAGTCAAACTTAATCTCGTACATGACTCTTGACTATAGTATTACTGCAGCAGCAAACACACGCACACACAGGTCTGAGCACAGCAACAGCAATATCTTCTTAACACACAATAATATAGCTCCATCTCCACACCAGCACACCCACACATAGGTGCATCACAGCAGCAGCACAAATCTAATTGTAGAAAAAATACACACACATACACTCACCCACCAACACAAACCTAATCTGAGCCTCAGAGGCCAGCTTGCCAGCTGCCAGAAATCAATGCGTATGTGCAGCGATCTCTCAACTAGTGCGATTATGGGATGTGTAAGAAGCCTCACAGGCACACAGAGAGCAAGAAAGCCACAGATATTGTGTGCCAGTCAGCAGAATGGTATCATCTTCTGATATATATGGAGTTGTGGAAGTGAGCATTTAAAAGTGAAAAACCTTTTAATACTGATGTCAAAAATGTCCACATTTTAAATCATTCAAGAAATTTGGTTTAAATTGTTGCAGTGATTTGCTGTAGAGGCTCAAGTCAATAACCACAGGTCTCCACATTCAGATTGTTTTTTGGATGACAAAAGAGCAACACATGAGTAGATTACACCAGAAAGGTTTAAACAATTTATATTTATATATTACAAAACCATACAATACAAGAAAAAAACTCCCTTCTTTTGAAAGGTCACATAGGTGAATCTGCAGTTCATTGCTTGAGGGAAGCAGGACTAAGGCCTTTCCAGTAAAAGAAGAAGAGATCCCTAAGGCCTCTCTGTTTTGCGCTATTATGTTGAACTGCAGACTTCTCTTAAAAGCTGCCAGGAACATCAGCTGGCTAGTATGCAATCTCAGGCTAAAAAGACACCTGAACTCACACTGTGAGAACTTCTAAAACAGAGCATTTCTCATATGCAGACTTAAGTGATAGCTTAGTGAAAAATCGAAATTGTACCATTTCCCCATTACCCCAAACCAAGATATGATGGATGTCTAAAAGTTGTTCTGTAGTTTTGCACCAGAGTACAAAGTAATGTATCAAGCAATAACAGCTTGCACTCCATTAATCTTATAGAACTCAATGACATATTGTTATCTAGACATGTAGACATATCTGTAATAATGAACAAATACAGAGACAAAAATTGAGATGCTGCTACTACTATTTTTACCCATGTAGGTTTTCTTGTTATACAGTGTCAAAACCACATAAGCAAGTCTATTTGAGATCTATTAGAGAAGTGTGTTTACATGTTATGATTTAACTTTATACATTTGTAATATGTTAAACTTTAACATAATCTGCACCTACAAAGTCATGTAGACACCAAATCTGGCACATGTATATATATATATATATATATATATATATATATATATATATATATATATATATATATGTGTGTGTGTGTGGGGGGGGGGGTGTATGGGAGAAATCTACACCTCAAACATTCTTCTTGCAATTTTCTGCTTCTCACAATACAAGTAATCCCAAACACATTAAGTGATGTTGAAGTCTGGACTCTGGAGGGGCCATTTCACTGTTCTAAGGACACCAGCAGATTTTTTGTTTAATAACTATGTGTCTATCTTGATGTTCTCAGCAGTGTGATTGAGGCCTTTATCTTGATATATATTAATGTCTTCTCAGTCAAACATTTTCAGAGGGTACTGCATAGTATTTGAAAATGTATTTGTGCTTATCAGCTTTCATGATATTTCCAGTCATAAACAAATCTCTAAACTTGCTCTTTTTATTTTATCTCAGTAAAAGTAACAGAAAAAAAGTGTTGAGTTGTCTTCTCACAGTGGAAGGATGGACAGAAACCTGTACACCAGTAGATGTGGAGCATATATATATATATATATATATATATATATATATATATATATATATATATATATATATATATATATATTGTTATGCTTCCATTGTTGTGACAACGAAAGCCAGACCGTCTCTGGGCTGTTCCAGCTGGGCTGTCAAGGCTGGAAAAAGTAATTATTGGCTTGTGTGGGACATGAGGGTGAGTGACAGTCTGGGCTGCAGGGTCTGAAGCCCACTATGTCAGTTCAGTCTCCTCTTGCACTGACCCATCACACTACCATGTCTTCACAGGCAAGTCAAATCCCTGCCTATTCTCACTTTGCTGCTGATTTCAAGAGAAAAGGTTATCCATTTCTCTGCTCCTTTAGAAGCACTTAAACACTTTACTCACTCTTCTCAGAGGTGGATAGTTTCTGGGCACATGGTAAAATGAGTAGTGTTAGAAGAGGTAGAAGAGCATATGCTAGTTCTCTACAAATAGAAGTGAGTGATGAATATGCAGTAGAGGGCTGGTCAGCTGGATGAATGTTACTCTTGCTACACTGGTTTTTGACACTCACAGAATATATTGGCACTGATGTAATCTCTGAAGTACTTTAACATCTACCACAGAAACAAAAAGCTAAGCTGGTCTATTTCATCTGTCTCAAGAGATCTTTATCATCAGTAATAAACTATGATATTCTTTCAACAGGGAAGCATAGATTTAAAGATAGTTTTGTGATTTAAAATTTGAGTAGAAGTAACCAAACTACCCTGACGAGTATGTGTTTGGGTTCAGCTTCTGAAATGTTGCAATTAGGGAAGAAAACAAGACCATAACAATACAAAACAATCAGTGCAACACATAGTAAATAAATATGACAGAACAACACGGTGCCACAGTTTGGCATGTTTTAACAAGTAGAACTGAACGACAAATGCTCCAAAACAAAATGAAGCTAAAATAATTTGGCCAAAGGAGGAGGAGGGGGTGCACTATCAGCGAGATTGGAAAAGATCAAAGACGAGTTCAAAGCAATATCTGAAAAGAGTTGAGCACACTCATTTTGTTTTATACTTTATGTTCTTTCATAGTTGTGCACACTGTTGCAAAACTGTCTGTTGCAAACACAGAATAAGAGTCCCCAGTTGATATACAGCATTATCATACTTCCTGCTGTTCTTTCAACCCATAATACATTATTACATTTTTTCTCAATTGCTCTGCACATTTTCTGAAACATTGTTGAAATGATCATATCTTCAAGTATAATCACCACATCAGCTTGTACTGTGCAGCACTCATGTCACATGCAACAGTGCACTCAAAATGTTCAACTAACATTTCAAAATGAAATAAATCCATCAATGTATACAGTGAGTGTAATATTATCACCAAAAGTGTAAACCTAAAGTGTCAAAATGCCAAAGACTGGCATCAGTATGATAAGGCAATATGAGATACTGAAATATCAGCCCACTATGCAGTGAAGTTGAAATTTTAAACCTGTCAAATCTAATGCCACATCAATTTCAACAAAAAATATGTATTCACACATTTGTCTTAACAGCATCGACCTTTATGCTAATGCAAAGCAGAAAATTACATCAATACAACAGTATAACAATATCATGAAAAAAGGCACTTGTCCATAGCAAGTGCTACATTTTTCAGCATGATGCATCCATCCTATACATTGTTCTACCCTGATGTACACTGTACCTAACAATGTCTGTAGTCAGAAGGTCAATGACCTTCTTTCTCCATGCTGTAAAGGACTGAGAAATGAGGAGTAGGCTTGGAAGAGCTCCATCTGAATCCATCTCCTAATTAGATTTGTACTGTGAGTGCTAAATGTCCCAAATTACTACATTATCAGATAACTCATGACAATCCTTCTGCCATTCACAGGAGTAAGATCCCTGTGCTTAGAAATGCTAGGTAATGTGTTGTATTGCACAATGATTGGTGGTTCCTATGTTTCCTTCATGCTGGCCTGGCCCATCCACAAAGGCTTAGTCAACTACAATGCTTCACCCATGTCTCATGGCTTTGATCAAGTTGAAATTTGCCTCATCATCTCACACAATATGGTGTTTAATTTGCTTCCAGCTCTGTCACGCTCTATGAAAAATACAGAGGTGATTTAGAGGATAATTGACGTGTAGTATCTAAAGCTAAACCTGACAGAACACGTGATTCGTAGCTGTAAAACATGGAATTGACTTGTTAGTTGTTAGTCAATCTCAAGGTTCCCTTGTTATTAATTTGTTTTGCATTACAGCAATAAAAAATCACTGCAGTTTATATAACCTGACCATTAGACAGCTTACAACTACTGACTGACTGTCTTTTTTAGGATTTACACAATGAACGTACTGATACAGTATAGAGTAATAAATATAAACAGAAATGCAGTGTTGTCCATTGTGATAACTAAGGCTTAGGAGATATACAGTATTACTAAGCCAATTGAATACAACCTTAAGTGTAACATAAAAAAACATTATTTGATATATATATACAACCCCAATTCCAATGAAGTTGGGACGTTGTCTAAAACATAAATAAAAATTTAGTAAAAAAAAAGATTTGCAAATCCTTTTCAACCGATATTCAATTGAATACACTACAAAGACACAATATTTAATGTTCAAACGGATAAACTTTATTGTTTTTTGCAAATGTTCACTCATTTTGAATTTGATGCCTGCAACACGTTCCAAAGAAGTTGGGACAGGGGCATGTTTACCATCACCTTTTACATCACCTTTCCTTTTAACAACACTCAATAAGCGTTTGGGAACTGAGGACGCTAATTGTTGAAGCTTTGTAGGTGGAATTCTTTCCCATTCTTGCTTGATGTACAACTTCAGTTGCTCAACAGTCTGGGGTCTCCGTTGTCATATTTCGCGCTTCATAATGCGCCACACATTTTCAATGGGAGACCGGTCTGGACTGCAGGCAGGCCAGTCTAGTACCTGCACTCTTTTACTACGAAGCCACGCTGTTGTAACACGTGCAGAATGTGGCTTGGCATTGTCTTGCTGAAATAAGCAGGACATCCCTGAAAAAGACATTGCTTGGATCGCTCTGAAACCTGCATGTACCTTTCAGCATTAATGGCGCCTTCACAGATGTGCAAGTTACCCCTGCCATGGGCACTAACACACCCCCACACCATCAGAGATGCTGGGTTTTGAACTTTGTGCTGATAACAATCCGGACAGTCCTTTTCCTCTTTGGCCCGGAGGACAGAACGTCCATGATTTCCAAAAACAATTTGAAATGTGGACTCGTCAGACCACAGGACACTTTTCCACTTTGCATCAGTCCATCTCAGATGACCTTGGGCCCAGAGAAGCTGGCGGCGTTTCTGGGTGGTGTTGATATATGGCTTTCGCTTTGCATGGAGTTTGCAGAGTTTTAACTTACACTTGTAGATGGAGTGACGAACTGTGTTCACTGACAATGGTTTTCTGAAGTGTTCCTGAGCCCATGTGGTAATATCCGTTACAGAATGATGTCGGTTTTTAATGCAGTGCTGCCTGAGGGTTCAAAGGTCACAGGCATTCAATGTTGGTTTTCTGCCTTGCCGCTTACTTGCAGAGATTTCTCCAGATTCTCTGAATCTTTTGATGATAATATGGACTGTAGATGATCCATCCATCCATCCATTTTCTAAGCCGCTTCTCTGTCAGGGTCACGGGGGGGGGGGGGGTACTGGAACCTATCCCAGCAGTCTCCGGGTGAAAGGCAGGATACACCCTGGACAGGTCACCAGTCCATCGCAAGGCAGACAGACAGACACAGACAGCCACTCACACCTAGGGGCAATTTAGCACATCCAATTGGCCTGACTGCATGTCTATGGACTGTGGGAGGAAACCGGAGAACCCGGAGGAAACCCACGCAGACATGGGGAGAACATGCAAACTCCACACAGAGAGGACCCCGGTCACCCGGCCGGGGAATCGAACCCTTGCTGTGAGGCGACAGTGCTATCCACCACGCCACCGTGCTGCTGACTGTAGATGATGAAATCCCTAAATTCCTTGCAATTGCACGTTGAGAAACGTTGTTCTTAAACTGTTGAACTATTTGCTCACGCAATTGTTCACAAAGTGATGAACCTCACCCCATCCTTGCTTTTGAACGACTGAGCCTTTCAGGGATGCTCCCTTTATACCCAATCATAATACTCACCTGTTTCCAATTAACCTCTTCACCTGTGGAATGTTCCAAACAGGAGTTTTTTGAGCATTCCTCAACTTTCCCAGTCTTTTGTTGCCCCTGTCCCAACTTCTTTGGAATGTGTTGCAGGCATCAAATTCAAAATGAGTGAATATTTGCAAAAAACAATAAAGTTTATCCCTTTGAACATTAAATATCTTGTCTTTGTAGTGTATTCAAATGAATGTAGGTAGAAAAGGATTTGCAAATCATTGTATTCTGTTTTTATTTGTGTTTTATACAACGTCCCAACTTCATTGGAATTGGGGTTGTACTTCCAATATCTTTTATTAATAAATCAAATGCAAGTGATGTATCAAGTGAAATATAAGGCACTCATTCACTGCTCTTGTTTGGAGCACATGAGACGCTGCTGCCACTCATCTGCGATAAAATGCGCTGTTACAGTTTTTGGTTATATTTTTTAGCATATTCTTAGCGCACACTGAGACATATTGGACATGTCGGCTATAGTTTTCGGTTATATTTTTAAATGTATTCTTAGCACACACTGAGACATACTGAACATGTCGGCTATAGTTTTCGTTGATATTTTTAAATTTGTTCTTAGCACATACTGAGTGGACATTGGACATGTCGGCTATAGTTTTCGGCTATATTTTTAAATGTGTTCTTAGCACATACTGAGACTTATTGGACATGTCGGCTATAGTTTTCGGTTATATTTTTAAATTTGTTCTTAGCACACACTGAGACATACTGAACATGTCGGCTATAGTTTTCGTTGATATTTTTTTATTTGTTCTTAGCACATACTGAGTGGACATTGGACATGTCGGCTATAGTTTTCGGCTATATTTTTAAATGTGTTCTTAGCACATACTGAGACATACTGAACATGTTGGCTATAATTTTTGTTGATATTTTTTAATTTGTTCTTAGCACATACTGAGACATACTGGACATGTCGGCTATAGTTTTCGGTTATATTTTTTCGCGTATTCTTAGCACACACTGAGATGTACTGGACGCAACTAAGCTAGCTACCCCTAACATCAGCCATCCCCCAATATCGGCCACTTCCATGTTTTGCACATTTCCTCTCTCTCTCTCCGTGTACTTAGGACACATATTGGACATTAAATGTTGTATTGTTGAAAGGACAAAATGGCTCTTCTTAACATTCGGGTTGTGACTCCTGACCTATCCTGGCTTTAATGCAGAGGGTAGTGGTCAGATTTCTCACTTGTCCATTGGTATTTTTGTTTTGTGCCGCCACAGACTGTCTGGGCACTGCATTTCTGCACTTCCAAGGTCTGCATTTTATGTTCCATCAACATTACGTTATAAATTAAATATTTACAAAATCGATTCAGTATAGTTTACCTCCACATCGCGATGAGTCTATGAATCGAGTTTTTCCCTCACGCCTAATATATATATATATATATATATATATATATATATATATATATATATATATATATATATATATATATATATCGGAACTCGATTCTTATACACAAACACACACACACACACACACACACACACACACACACACACATATATATATATATATATATATATATATAAAATAGTTATATTTAATGTATAAAGTTATATATAATACTATATACCATTACAGTATTATATATAATGTTATATATAGAATCTAATATGTATATGAGGTCTTTCTTGATTGGCTGCAGCTAAACTGTGGGTGGATATCTGATATCTGATGGTGCTCTTGCACCATCACTTAACAAATTCATTCAAAATTAGCTAGTTTTTGCAGTATATTTTCCATATAGTCACCCTATGGACAGAGTAGAGAATGGTACCTTTTTACATTTTACTTTCTTTATATGCTACTTCAAATTCCTTTATTTAAAATAATGAGAGAAATTCAAAAGGATTTCCATGACATTCGCCTCTTAAACAACTTTTCAAAAGTCTGCACATTTTCAGCCCAGGCCTGAGATGAGGGCATGTGCTTTTGGTGAGTGTTACAGATACTGAGTCCTTTACATAATGTTAACAGAATCAGTTCCACATGTGGGAAGCCCTGCTGTGATAAACACACACAAACACACGGAAATGCCTTCCTCTTGCGCAAAGTGAGTGTTGCCACTTCAAAACTTTCAGAACACTTTAAAAACAAATGCTCTGCACACCAATCACGGCAAAGAGGTTTCTTTGTTTAGACCTCACACAGGGTGACGTGGCTATCTGCTTCATAGCAACTCTGCTGCTTTGGGTCATGAGGCTGTGGCACAATGTGTGGCTGCTTGCTATTCCTTCAGTTTTGCTGCTTGAGTTGCCCTGCTCCCTTGAGATAGTGAGGCATGTCTACAGAAGTTCATGTCTGTCTGCAGCCCTTGACCCCTGTCTACAGAGACTGACCTCAGTAGGCAAGTCCGAGACAGGGTCAGGCCTGATTGTGTAAAAGGGTTTGTGTTTATTACACTCTGCACAATCACACAAACCCTTCAGAGACATATGACATGAGTAATGAATGTACTGTTGAATTTAACAGTGCAGATAAAGAAGATCTGCTGACCATGGAGTCATTACATGCTCCAAACAGCACGGCTTAGTGGTGAACTCACAGGAGAAATACGGCAACTGTCCACTGCATTAGAAACTCACTCACTCGTTACTATATGAGGTTTCCATGTTACAAGACCACTACAGTTTCAGACTGCCCATTTGTCATGACATTGTCAATCACCCTCTACCTCATTCATCAGTGGTCAATTTCTGACCACAGAACTGGTGACCAGTTAGTTTTAATTGGTGGACCATACTCAGACCACTCCCAGGCCAACTTGGAGATGTAATTCCTCCAGCAGGTCCTAAAACAACCCCAGGGTCTTAATCCCAGTAGGCCGTGCCTGGTACACCCCCCTGGGAGGCGTCCAAAGGGGATCCGAATCAAATGCCCGAACCACCTCAGCTGGCTCCTCTCAATGCGGAGGAGTAGCGGCTCTACTCCGAGCTCCTCCCAGATGGCCGAGCTCCTCACCCTATTGAATAGAGTGTAGCTCACCACCCTGCAAGGAAAGCTTATTTCCACCACTTGTATTCGCGATCTCATTCTTTCGGTCATTACCCATAGCTCATGACCATAGGTAAGGGTCGGGATGTAGACCGACCAGTAAACAGAGAGCTTTGCCTTATGGCTCAGCTCCCTCTTCACCGCTACAGTCTGGTACAGTGACCGCATTACTGCTGCTGCCTGTCCCAGCCTACGGCCGATCTCACGATCCCGCTTCCCATCACTCGTGAACAAGACACCAAGATACTTAAACTCCTCCACCTGGAGCAAGTTCTTTCCCTTTACCTGGAGTGGGCATGCCATCCTTTTCTGGGCTAAGACCATGGACTTAGATTTGGAGGTGCTGATCCACATACCAACTGCTTCACACTCAGCTGCAAACTGCTCCAGTGAGCGATGGAGGCATCCATGTGATTCAGCCAAAAGAACAACATCGTCTGCAAATAGCAGAGACGCCACCCTGCGGCCTCCACACATAATGCCCTCCTGATCTCGGCTTTGCCTTGACGCCCTGTCAATGAATATCATGAACAGGAGTGGAGACAGGGCACAATCCTGCCAAAGCCAAACACTGAAAGAGTCCAACTTAATGCTGAGTATACAAACACAGCTCTCATTCTGGGAGTACAGAGATCGAATGACCCGGAGTAGTAGCCCCGGTACCCCATACTTCCAGAGGACCTCCCACAAGATATCTCAGGGAACACGGTCGTAAGCCTTCTCCAAATCCACAAAACACATGTAGACTGGGTTGTCAAACTTCCATGCCCCCTCAACAATCTGCAAGAGGGTGAAAAGCTGGTCCATTGTTCCATGGCTGGGACGGAATCCACATTGTTCCTCCTCAGTCTGATGTTCAACTATCGGTTGAAGTCTCCTTTCCAGCACCTTGGCATAGACTTTCCCCAGGAGGCTGAGCAGTGTGATACCCCGATAGTTGGCACACACCTTCCGGTCCCCTTTTTTAAAAATGGGGACCACCACCCCCGGTCTGCCAGTCCAAGGGTACTGTTCAATATTAAATGTTCAATAATATGCAATATTGCAGAGGCATGTCAGCCATGACAGCCCCACAATATCCAGAGCCTTAAGCATCTCCGGACTAATGTAATCCACCCCTGGTGCCTTGCCACTGAAGAGCTTGCCAACTACCTCAGTGACCTCCACCAGGGAAATGGGGCTTGACACACCAGAGGCCTCTGGCCCTGGCTCCCGTGAGGGAGGCATGTCTCCTGGATTAAGGAGTTCTTCAAAGTGTTCCTTCCACCGACCGACAATATCCTCACTTGAAGTCAGAGTTTCTCCACCCTTGGCGAATACAGGTTGGGCGCAGCCACCCTGACCACTCCTGAGTTGCTGCACAGTTGTCCAGAACCTCCTTGAAGCCAATCGAAAGTCTTTCTCCATGGCTTCACCAAACTCGTCTCACGCCCTGGATTTCGCTTCTGCCACCATTGCGGCTGCCGCCTTTTTCACCTGTGGGTACCTATCTGCTGAGTCAGGAGTCCTTCAGGGCATCCAGTCCATAAAGGCCTTTCTTCAAATAGTTGAAATAATTCCGAACAGGGGGCTCCAACAGTCGTTCCCAGCACACCCTCACTATTCGCTTGGGCCTACCGGGTCTGACCATGAGTCTTCCTTGCCATCTGATCCAACTCAGATGGTGATCAGTTTACAGCTCAGCACCTCTCTTTTCCTGAGTGTCCAGAACATATGGTGCCAAGTCAGATGAAATGACAACAAAATCGATCATTGTCCTCTGACCCAAGGAGCTCTGGTACCATGTACACTTATGAAAATCCTTGTGTTCGAACTTGGTGTTCGTTATGGACAATCCATGCCTGGCACAGAAGTCCAATAACAGTTCAGTTAGAAAAGTTCGTATTTATACCTTTTGTATGTATTAAAACAGAACAATAAAACAAAAAGCCTGTAAATGAGACAGGGTGTGGAGTCAATACAACTTCGAAAATAGAATTTACAATTATGTACAATTATGTTCCCTAACTAAAATTCCTGAGATGTACCCTTGAGGGTACCACACCAGTGACAAGAGGGGTACTGCCCCAGTAACAGTTTCAGACCTGTATTTCTGAGAGTGTAGCCCTCTTCTAAAAGTTCTTGCTAATGTCATTAGTGACTTAATACTCTATGGTGAATTTAGACCATGCCTTCAACATGGTGGTATTATGAGGGAAGGCTAATTAAGTGAGGGGGAAGAACTTTGAAAACTTGGACTGGAGTTCTGGGCAGCTTGTAGATAGAAGGCCAGACCTGCCTCATAGCTGTAGTAGGGTTGATGTAGGACTGAGGAACAAGGAAGAGATGGGATGGCAGTTGGGATTGCGCATCCTTTGTCACAGGAATGGTGGGTGAGGATGTGAATGTATAGGACTGGAAAAATGAGTGTTTTTTCAGGCATTTTCCTCCCCTCAAACTTCAGTTATAACACAACTGCATTTGTTCATTAGAATAAACATTCACAAAGGTTTTCCTTCATGTCTTATGAAAACCACATTGGCATATCTGCGACTGACTTATGGAGACTCTAACACTGTGGTATCCGATGGTGGTATTCATTGAAATGAATGCAAATGAATCAAGCAAAACTGTTTATATGATGATAGGAAACTGACTTGGAACATGGTCTGGTAAAAAATATACAAACATCCATCCATCCATCCATTTTCTAAGCCGCTTCTCCGTCAGGGTCGCGGGGGGAAGCTGGAGCCTATCCCAGCAGTCTTCGGGCGGAAGGCAGGATACACCCTGGACAGGTCGCCAGTCCATCGCAGGGAAATATACAAACAGATGCAAAAAAATACCATAAGAAATCAGTATATGGAAACAGCAGTGTATGCTTGACTACACCACTGATCATACAATCTAGTTACAAGCTCTAACTGAATCAGGAAAGAGGACCTGATAGATAATTGTGACTGTATAGAGAATGTAGTAGTTTTTCTCTGTTTTTGAAATACAACAGAAGGAATCCTTTCACTTAACATTATTGCTTCCTCTTTCAGTTTTGCTTTTTTGGCCATATATCCTTGTTACATGTTGACATGTTTTTCAAGGAAGGTTCATAAGTTTCAAGAAGGTTCAAATTCCTAAAACCTCCTGACAAAATCTCTGTCACTCATCAAAAGTTTTGCTCCTGGGGAGAGAAGAACATCCTGGATTACCTGCCTGTTACTCTCCTAGCCAAAAATCTGCGCATGATAGACATTTTAATTTTTATCTTTTCATTTTTAATATCACGCTCTAATTATTTTTGTTTCAGGTGAATCAAAGTTGAGCTGAATGGTGAGTAGATTCACCGTGTTACTTTTAATTGCCTGTCTTTGTTCATTGCACTCTGGTTTAATGAATGAGCAGAATGAAATTAAAAACGTGTAACGAGATGTTATCCCAACAGCAGACAGTTAGGTTATACATTCTTCTCCTCCTGGTGGTATAGGCAGGGTGAAGGGAGGGTGTAAAACATGGTAATAATCATCTATCCCCGTAATGCTGAACGCCATGGTGAGCGATGACTTTCAGTGCCCATCATTAGCATCGCAGCCAGCCTCAGCCTGACAGAGCACACTCAGATTAATAAACTGGCACTGGAGCCACAACAGCAACGTGACCATTTGTTTCAGCAGGCTCATTTCTCGGCATGGAGAAAGACTGTTTATTAGGATTATGCATGGTGTTAGAAATGTCAGATGTCTCATCCATAAAGTAGACTGATTTCTGTATTTTTATTCAAGCGTGGGAGGGAGATGAATGTCAGATGGAGAGGCGAGGTTGGAAGAAGCAAACAGCACCCTAAAGCCACAGCACTGTCCCCCGCACAGAATTAAAGCAAAATGCATCAACCTAACAGCCTGTTTTATAGCCAGGTCCACACAGGAGCCAAACAGCCATTTAGATGCAAGCTAACGAGTGATTCAGCTCAGTCTGGGGCTGCTGGTTTGTCTAAATGCTAATTTATGTTCAAAAGGCATTTGGATGTTCCAGAGAGCTCATCAGTACTTTGGGAGACTGATTGCAGCAGAGGCATCAAGCTGCTCTCTCAGTGTCAGAGAGTGCAGGTCTAAGAGGAGAGCTGAACGCCGCTTGGAAGGGCTTTTCCCCCCAGCGGCAAAAGTGAGATTTGATTTTGGTAATGAATCTATCTAATATTGCTCATTATGTCCATAATCAGGGTGTGAATTTGTTTGGTAATAACACTGCGATTTATATGTGTAATTAAGATCTTATTTGGCATTTTGTCACACAGAATTAAAAAAAAGAAAGAAATGAAACTGAAATGTTTCTGAAAATGTCATAGTAAGGTCACAAAATAGATAAAGTGGATTAGAGAGTGCAGCATATGAGAAGAGAAGAGGTTATGAATCAAACAATGCAGTGGAAAGCAGGCCCAAACAGGCATATGAGTAGAACCCATTCAGATTTTAGGCTTTAGGGTGCATGATATGTACAATATAGGCAAAACTTTTCAAAAGTATAGAAATGAGAAATGTGCTGCCAATAGCAGATATGTTTGTTGCAGTTACGGTCCAGCTGTCTAGCTATTTGGTTAATTTTTTTCTTTTCACATTTTTTTTACATTCTGGACGCTGAACTTTCCAGAATGTCCTTTGGAAGCAAGAGCAGAATGCTAAAAAAAAAAAAAAAGAATTATACAAGCTAAAAACCTTATCTGACCTTTTTATTGGGAATTTCTTCTGATTTTTAATAGTATTTGCATAAATAAGATGTGAGCAAAGTCATTCAGAGAAGTTTACTCTAAAATTCAGAGATTGGTGTAATTGATGTAAAATGTAATTGATGTAAAATTTATTCTAGTCAGAATTGTTTTGTCACAAGCGTTTGCAAGAATTTTAGGTATTTCATCCTCTATGATGCAAAATATTATCAAAAAGATTCAGAGAATCAGAAAAAATCTCTGTATTTGAAAACCAAGGCCAAAGAATACCTATGACCTTCGAACTGTCAGATGTCGGTACATTTAAAACCACCATGCTTCTGTGATGGATATCATCACATGGTCTCAAGAATACTTAGACAACCCGTTGTCAACAAAGATTATTTGTTGCTACATCTAATGCAGTGGAAGCAAGGGACATCATTTAGCCCCCCCTAAATATTAGCACCCCTAAATGAACAGGCATTTTTATATCAAATCATCTGCAGCATTTTTCATCATTATTCAATTGTGCCATTGTGTCTCTAAGTTTACTATATACTGTGATAGCAGGGCGCTAACTGGGGGAGGTGCTGCTGCTGTAATACACCACTGACTCACCAGTGTTACCAGAATTTCCAATGGGAGTGTATTTTATGGTCAGATGAGAACAGAATTAAGGTTTTGCTATGGCCACCCCAGTATCATGACCTAAAACCCATAGAAAATGTCTACAGGAGAGTGTACAATGTGAACCTTGGAATCTGTATAATCTGAAGAGGTTCTGTATGGAAGATTGGTCTTGGAACCTTTGCCACGAGTTAGCATTAGAGGAGAAGACTCAGAGCTGTTATCATTGCAATGGGAAGAAGCACAAGATATTAAATGTAAGTATGCCAATAATTGTGGCACACACAGACGTGAATATTTATTTCCTGATAGGTAAAGATTAGATTTTGTTAATATTTTGAAGGAAAGGTCAAAAGGATAAGCAATAAAGAGTGTTTTTTTACAGACTGTTTTGCTCATGTTTACCAGGGGCGCCAATATTCATGGAGGGTTATCAACTTTTTACCTAGTTGCTTGTTAGCTTGCTGACTTAAAGTTGATGTGAGGTAAAAAAAGGAGAGAAACCACAAATGTTAGCTAGCTGAAGAGTCAACTTTTTAGATTTTTAAGAAATTTCAAAGATTATATGTTTTCATTTCATGTAACTAAGAAATCCAGTCAAGTGACACTTTTGAGAGTTCAAACAAAAAAATAAACAGTTTGATCCCTGAGTTCTTGTGAACCTGACTTTAATAAAAAATGTTACTTAACAGGCAAGGAGAAGGAGAGAAAGTAGAATTGGTGGTACAAACTGACACTGTAACAATCTACAGCATAATCTGTGTATTTGAATAACATATTAAAGACCTGTAGTTTATCTAAGAGACAGCATGAATTGAACATCTATTTGATCTATGAACTGTGTAGACGTAGTATTAGATATAGTAGAGATATAGCATGGAAGCCATAAAAATCAGCTCAATACACTATGAAGAAACAGATCTTCTATGTATCAAATAACCAAAGAGCCACCATTGCTACTTTTAAAGTTCGTGATGAACAGATATTTTTGGTCCATTAAAAACATTCTTCTGTGAGAGTGTGCTCCCAGATCACCCTAGTAAATGCTTAGCTCCCCTATTGATAAATCTTTTGTGACACCCCTGGTGGAAGCCATTCATCATCAATGTTCAGAAATTGATACAAAGTGGAAATGTGGATTATGGTCTGATGAGTCAAGCTTGAGTTTTTTGGGCCAAAGAGGTAAAGGACCATCCAGATTGTTACCAGTGTAAAGTTCAAAAGCCAGGGCCTTGTCATGGTATGAGGGTATATTAGCGGCCATGACATGTGTAACACATCTATGAAATCACCATTAACACAAAGAAATATACATTTTGGAGCAACAGATACGGCCTTTTAGATTCCTTCTTTTTCAGGGACATCCATATTTATTTAAGCACAGTGGTGGACAGTAACTAAGTAAATGTAATTCGTTACTGTACTTAAGTAGTTTTTTTGTGCATCTGTACTTTACTTAAGTATTTCCATTTTGAATGACATTTTACTTTCACTCCACTACATTTCAAAGTCAAATATCTTACTTTTTACTCCACTACATTTTGCGAAATCTGTTGTTCCTTTTGGGTTTTGTGTGTATAAAAATGTAACATGTCAAAACAAAAAAAGTGCAAAGCAAGAACACCAATCAGGGCACAGCGGTCACTTTGTTCTGAGCTTGTTTTGACCTGTTGGTCATACCAACCCAGTGCAAGCACATGGTTCAACATCAGCGCAGCAGCATAAAAACTTGGGAGCACATACGTCACCTAAATGATGGAACTAATCTAACTTTGTGTAAATAGACCACAAAATAGAATTATGTACACATATGCAGTCGTGACTGGCATGTTTCTTTTTTCTCAACTTTTTTTCATACAAACACTTTCATTTTATAGTAAATTAGTTTGGGTTAGTTTATGTTTATGAACAGAGGCCTACAGGTCAATATAGTAAAGGAAAACTTATTTGTGAACCCGTATTTAAAGCAGGTTTTTCTTACAGCTTGTAACTAATTTACAAAGTAATCTTAAACTGAAACTTTGCTTGTGTGTAAAAGTGATTTCAGAGCCACTCGGTTCTACCTGATGAAAACTGTTTGCCTTCAGTGTTTTGTGCTTATGATCATTTTACTAGACGTCAGCGTCACTAATTAATGACATTCTATTAAAAGACTGGTTTACCAAGAGAGACACTGGAGGATTTTCACCTAAAACGAGTTTGTGAAGCGAGTCTTAATACAAAAATGATAACAGGACATCAGAGCCATAAATAATCTTTTAGTATTTTTACTTTTGATACTTAAGTACATTTGAAGGCAAATACTTTTGTACTTTTACTCAAGTTGAGGTCTAGAGTAAGGACTTCTACTTTTACTGGAGTAATATTTTACCTTGGGTATCTCTACTTTAACTCCAGTACATGATTTGTGTACTTCGTCCACCTCTGTTTAAGCATGACAATGACAAGCAACAGTCTGTACATGTTACAAGCGCATGGCTGCGCAATCAGAGAATGCATTTGCTAGACTGGCCTATCTGGCTCCAATTGAAAATGTATGGTGCATTTTGAACTGCAAGATACTGCAACAATTGCTCCGTTGTGCAGCTGAAGATTTATATGACTGAAGAATGGCAAAAACTTCCACTTTTAAAACTAGATCAATTTTTGTCTTCAGCCCCCAAACATTTATGAAGTGGTGTTAAAAGGAAAGGTGATGGAACACAGCAGTAAACATGCTCCTGTTCCAACTTTTTTGGGACATTTCTATGCATTATATTTGAAATGAGCATATATTCACAAAAGAAAAGCCCTGCAAAGTTTATAAGGTAAAATGTCAAATATTGTGTATTTGGACTATATCAATTTAATACAAATCAAATCTCTCTGTGGTAAGGGGTCATATACAATAGAGCAGTTGAAGAGTGGAGAAGGTATTCTGGACATTTGGATGTCCAGATCACTTATATTTCTCGTGCATTAAGAACAGATTTCAATGTCAGGCCTTATGGCATTAAGACATGTTACCACAGCACCATTGTTGGCAGCATTCTTTGAAAATTTGTCTGAGGTAATATTTTAGCATAGTTCTTCAAAGAAGCTTACGCAACCATTAAAGGAGAGTAGAAGATTTTCATGTTCAAACAGTTGCAGACCCTGGACGTTCGTCAAGTGCTTTCTGAACAGAACAGGCAGAGTATGAAGGGTCTCCAGAGACATTTCATTCCGTTTTAGGCTGAAGGCTTCAGCTTTTTGTGTGGCTTATTACTGTGCTGTTTGATTAAGCTGTGTTTTGGGTGGGTGTTAGTGGAGATGAAAGACTGGGTGTGGTTTCCTCTCTCTCAACTTTAACCTATTCAAACCTAAAGTAAGGCCAGGCTCTTTCTCAGTCTGTACTGTCCACCCATCTCCCATCCTCACAGCTCAAGAGCAGAGATCCCACTGACCAGAGGGTCAGCCACAGTTTGGGTTTGTGAAAGTCAAAGGTCTAGCTTCATTTCCTCTTGGCACACATGTCTGTGGTGAAAAGGAACAGAGTTAAAGGTTAGAGCTGCAGGATCAGCACATTGCTCACGGTACAAACAACAGAGAAAGGAGAAAAGAGAGAATGGATAAAAATATATTTAAAAAATAGAACGATGGAACCGCCCAAACTGTTTGAGGGAAAAAAAGATCCAATTTTCTTGGTGCTAGCTTTCATTACAGAGGAGACCCCTTCAGATAATGTCTTCATATTATGGGTTCGAGAAGACGAATGGAAATGTGGCATAAATATGTTAATGTCTAACAGTCTGTGCTGCAATCTGGGGAGACAGGAGAGAGTCAAGAGAGTCCAACTGACACATTTCAGCAGGTGGCCAGTACACACACGCGCACACACACACACACACACACACACATGCACACACACGCACATACACACATACGCATGCATGCACATACACATTCACTCTGCTGCCAGCCATGATGTTGTCGAGGAAATGCTTTCCTCACTTTGCCATGCGGCCATGCAAGTCTTGCCTGTGTGTGGTGAGAAAGATAGCAGGGAGCATTGAATAAATTCACACAGAGGACAGATGAAACTTTATCAGTCCATATTCTACTACATAAATCTGAGAATATGGCCAGAATTATAGAAAAAACTTAGACTAGAAAGAGTGAACAAGATTTTGCTAAGACATAGCTTTGTAGTGTGGCATAGATCTGACCTTGCAATGGAGGGCCACAGCCTCATATCGTGGAAAACTGAGTTGTTTTTTTTTTTTTTTATAGAATAGCTTGATATAGCATGTAGGCATTGTTAAAGTTTCTAAATTCTCTCCTCAATCCACACACTCCTTCTATGGATAGTAAGCTCATTTATTGAATTTATGATATCACACATGTCAAGTTTGGTTATTTATTTTCTTGTACTCTAGTAAGGAAATGTCGCTGCAAAAACACATATTTTGAATTTGTTGTGTTTGTGTTCTGACATTATTCACACTAGTTTTGATGTTGATTAGAAACTATTTTAACTTACTGTTTTTAGCCATTGAGCTCAATTCATCCCTTTCATTGAGTACTCACTCATGGGCACCCTCTGGCGTTTTGCAGTCATGTTTTTTATATAACTTGGGAAATAGGAAGAGGCCGGGCTCTTCATAAACTGGCTCTGGCTGAGCCCCAAGGGCTGTCGAAAGGCATAGGAAGTGGCATTATCCTGAGCTGCCAATACCAAACCAGTGTCAGCTGGATCTCTTTAAGAACAGCAGGAGCACCTGAGCTGAGAGGGAGAAAGAGAACTTCTTGTTCCTCCTGTTGACTCTGCCCTCATGTCCCATGGTAACAGCACAGTGTATGCATCCACTTGTGAGGCATGGTCCTACAGAAAATGCTGCTGCTAGAAAATAGTGTTAGCTTTGTGAGAAGGCCTGAACAGCTTTACACTTTGCATATTTAGAAAATGAAACTCAAACCTCAGCAGGTAAACTTATTTATTTATAGTACCAGAGTTTAAAGAGGCTAGCAATAAGGCTAAATCACCCTCAGATTCGGCTTACTGACGCTGCACTGTGGCTAGTTTAGGGGACAAAGACTCAAATCTGAGTGAATGAAATGGAGTGACTGGTGACAGAACTTTTATTATCTCATTATTACAGTTACAGAGGGAGCTTTGTTTCTGCTCTGCTTTATGTGTTCAAACATAAAGACAAAGTGCAGGGTACTGAGGAAGTAATGGGGTTTGGAAACAGGTGGCAAGGGGCCTCTTATAATTTACTTAATTGTGCATATTTGTAGATCTTTGCATTGTTATTGAGTGCTGAAATCTATGAATGCTCCTATGCCGATGTTAGTGGGGGATTTTTTTAGGCATAACAATCATACATAAAAATATTGAATAATTTATTATTCATTATAGATACTTTTTTGTGTTTCATTTATAACAGTAGGGGTACTTTAGATGAGACACAATCATTTGAAAACAGTAACGAAAACAGCCTTTTTGAAAAGTTAAAGACAGGTCATGAAGAAATAAATGATGACTGCTTTGGGTGTACAGGCCCATAAGTAGGAAAACATATGAAAGACAACAAATATGCAGTCCTTTAAGGTTCCAGTTCATGACTGAATGCCGAAATTACAAAAGGTTAACACTCATGTGAAGCACTGTATGATCATGTATAATTCTTTCTTAGCACAAAAGTCCACATGGCCAATAAGAAAAAGGACCAAAGCTGAAATAGCTAATGCAGCACTGAGGGATGAATGAATACACAATGCAATAATCATAATATAAAACATTGTCAAACACAGAAATATTTCACACCTGCTGGCTCTCGCCTTTTACTGCATTCAGTGTGAAATGGAGTCCATCGCAAGCCTTTCCTCACAGCCCACAGAAGATGGATGAAAGCTATTAAAGCCACTTTAGAAAACGGCACGCAGTCTTTTACCTAGTGACATTGTGGGTATGAAGAGTTCAGTGTAATGAGAGCCTCCTGTACTTGAGCTTTATATGAAAAATAGTGAAATGTTTATAGTTCTGCTGAGGAATATTAAAACTTGTAGTGTGAGAAGGGATCTGTCTCATCAGCACTGCGGCTGTGTTATCTGTAAGAATTAAGCCAGCAGTGGGTGTAAAACCCCATTCATCCTCTTTGTGAGCAGGTGTGACACACACAGATGCACATATACACATAAATACACATTTTTTCCTTCGCTTTAGAGTGCAGAACAGAGGCTGAGAGTGTGAAGCAGTGCTAATCAGCATCACCTAAAAAAATCAGTACATGCACACAGTTTGTGTATGGCCAACATTACCATCTAGTGATGACACAAGAAATGACAAAGTGGAGAAAAATAGAGGAAATGTAAAGAACAGTAATTTGGGGAAAGCTGTTCTTAAGTTGTGTGAAACAAGCATTTGCTACTGTTAGCTCTTGTTAGAATGCTGGAGATCTAACTAAGGGGTCCACTATTAAGGTCATTCAGAGTGGTATTGTGTGAAATGCTGTGAGGATTTAGCAAGTCCAAGACAGGTTTAGTAACGTTAGTCGAGGCCGTGGTCAATGTACACGGGTGGGTTAAAACCAAAAGAATGTAGATGATCAGAAAGGTGATCATCTCACAAGGCAAGCAGAATTCTAAGGGTAATCCAAAACTCTCAGAAGAAGAAAGAAGCAAAAGAGGTCAAAAACACGAATCCAGGAAACCAGCAAACGAAACCAACAGGGAGGAGTCAAAAATCAGAGTGGAGAGTGACTAGCATGGGTCAAAGCCAAAAACAGAATACAGGCAACAAAGGCGCACGCTCAGTAAGCTTACAGCTAAACAACACTTCCCAACTAAACCCAGCTACAGCCCGGGCTTATATACTAAACTACGGTGATCATATGACACGTCAACACAGGTGAAAACTTTCAGTAATCCGGGGACTGTGAACGCTGATAGGTTCGGGACCGAGCTTCAGCGGTCACGTGATCCCCTGTTGTCTCCTGGGACATGGAGTCCAATGTAGACTCCGATGAGTCCGGGAAGCCCGAAGTCACTTGTCCTCCCATGGATTCATGGGAAATTCCGCATGAGGCGTGACAAACGCCGCAGTACAGAGAAACCTGACAGTTCAAATGTCTTTAAAGTGGTGATGATAGGAACCAGGGCTCAGAAGACAAGTGCAACCATTTTAGTTACTATTCAGAACATGCAGTGAATCTGCATGTCTTCTGAGTTTTTATATGTAATGATGATGGAAAAAATTCTTGAAAAAATGAAACCTTTTTTAAAACTATTCTAGAACAATGTTTCAGGCAGCAGGCATCATATTCATAACCAATTCATGTAATAGCTTTCAAGGAGGGATCTGTTAGAGACATTAAACTCTGCAGACGTCTGGATCTTATTAGCACCACTGTGAACCATTCTGACTTGGTAAATTTCTCTAGAACAGAGCATTTCACACCAAACCACCCTTGATTTACTCGGCTTTGTTTACAGCGACATGACCCAATTATGTCCACATTTTCCAAAATCAGCAGAACTCCCCCATAATGGACCACTCGGGATTATGTTTCCATAATAACAATATTTCATTTTTGTAGCTTTTGAACAAGTTGGTATGGAAAAAAACCCACAGGAGAGACAAAACTAAACGAGATCTTCTGAATAACTCAGTAATTTCTCTTAGACAATAGCGAGAACATATGAAAAAGAAAGGGTCGTTTGCGTTAGTCTCCTGAAGCTCAGATGTTTTTAAGTTTATCTATGATTTATCTATGAATTTCAGTGTTCCAGAAGTACTGATGATAACATATTATCATACTGACCACACTTAAATCCTGAATAAATAACTATGTTATTCTTTTACAGTATAAAAAGTTGTTCCCAGGTTAATGACCTTTGTGAACTCAACAAAAGATCTGCTTCGGAAAAACACTTCTTTTTTGAAAACTTTGGGAGGAAAAAGGACTCCTTTGCCTGGCCTTGGGTTGCTTTGCCAAATTAAATATTTGGCCTCCAATATATCACGGAGTGTGTGACAGTAAGTAGCTGTGCGTGTCACAGCAGGGGGGAGAGCGGTTCCTGCTGACGCTCCACAGATTGATTTACGCAGGCAGGAGGCAGTAAATTGTTGGCCAAGGGGGAGAAGCTGCCTCACAGGATTCAGGTACAGGCCAACAGCCAGCCACTCTGCACGGCATTCATCAAAAGCCCCCTCCACCGAGACACTGCAGGGCATATGGTACGTACAGCACCCTCTGTCTTCTCTTCAGTCTGCTTTTGTTGTCAGTGACATACAAGTACAGTCAGCAAACACTGATTGTACCTTTTTCACTGGGAGAAAACATAAATAAGCGTATTCACGGTTCAGGACAACAGGACAAATGACAAGTCAAATTCTCACTATTCTGAAGTAAAGTGAAATGGTTTGCTTAATCATTTACATAATTGAGTACAAGGTTAAAATATTTTGTGGCTGATTTTTGTTTCTCAGATAGAGGTGTCATTATTAGAGGACACCAAACCCACTCATGAGTAAAAGTATTGTTATGTAGGTGAAATAATGAGTCACGTAAAAATACCTTTCCAAAAAACAACTTACCAACAAATTCAAAAGAAGCAGCTCATGGGAATACTTAAGTACTTAATAACTTAAAGAACCGCAGTGGAACTTTCTAGTACATAAAGCATCTACCAGTATATAAAATTGTTTGCTAAGGTGTATTGCTCTTTTTGGCATCCTTTTCTTCTGTAATAAAATAATCTTCTTTTTACTTTAAAATGAGCCAAGAGTCAGAGGTGTGACCAATTACAGCACAGTATAGAAGCTGTAATCAATGTAACATATTGAAAATAAACAGAAAAAGGAATGTGTAACAAACTGACTAAAATGTAAAATGTCAACTTCTTATCCCACAAATATACTTGAATAAGCAATATTTTGTTTGAGAATATTTAAGAACATTCACATCCATCAAATGTTACATGCATTGTAAAAAATATGTTTTTCCCAAAGAGACACTAAACTCCATTCCAAACACAAATGCATTTACTCAAACTTGTGTTTTGCATGCTCTAATCACCTCTTTGGTTTATTTGTGTGGTTCTTTAAGTCCTCACTCAATGACTGATGAAGATATAGGCACATCTCCATGTCATTTCAATTATAAAATTGTTAAAGTTCTACTATAAACTTACAGCTCTGCATATCCTGCTGCAAATCCCAGCTTGTAAGTCCATTCAGCTTCATTTAGATGAGACAGATCAGGCTGCATGGAAATGAATGGGATAATTTAATTACAACAAATCTGACAGTTAGGAGTTTCAGACACTTGTGAAACAATATGCTTTTCTCTCTCTTTCATTGGCATGTGCCGTCACTGAATCTATGCCATTGTAATGCATTGTAGTAATAACACAGTCATTACTGAAAAACACATAAGAGCAGCAATTAAGCACAGCTGAATAGAATAAATATGTTCAAAGAGTTGTTAATTAGAGTGTGTAGTGGAAGAAACAGACATTAGAATCCAAACCTCCTCAGATCTCAAGATGTTCACTAAAATACAGGGGTGTCCTTTAGTCTCATTTGATTAGGCATGCTTCTATGATTTCAGGGATTTCTGGAGGAAAGCGATATCACACAGCTCACCGTACAGTCAAATATATATTCAAAGATTCAGACACATTAAAGCAGAACTGGAGAAGTAATCCATCCTCAGTATCAGGCATTTTGAGTTGTCTTTTCCAAGAAGAACACTAAAGGTCAATGTCACACTTGGATTAGGCCTACCTTGCAAAAACAGCAGTGATTTACCATTAAAAAAGCCTTTTCATCTAGGCTTGGGCTTAATCTGTATCTGGGAATGGGCCCTAGAAGTTATATCAGAAAATCTTGGAGTAGACAAATGGAGGATAATTAACAGATCTAAACTCTGGATGCAGGAAGAGCACCTGCCAAAGAGAAAGTCCCCCCTATTAATCTCCTCTGGAATCATTTTTAGCTCATTAAGCCTTCCACCAGCTACTGCCAAGGGACACTTATGAAACAAGTTAGTGATTATCAATGCAAATCTTAACGGTAACTAATGTTATCATGCATTTTGGTTAAAGAGACTCAGATGTGCTTGGGGGAACTGTGATTTTAGTTGGCTGCACCTCAGTCAGCCTCGGCCACCGCGCATTTGAGCTTCCTAGTAAACTGGACCAGGCCCAATAATGGTCAGCAAAGCCAAAATGATTTATACGCAGCATGAGAGATAAGAGTTACATTAACGTGCCCAAGACAGACCACTCCCTGACTCTCAGCAAAACTCAAGAAATCACTGAGAAGCAAACATAAATACTTCCATCATGCACAGTGGGGACTGTGTGTTTGAATTGCTTTCAGAATGAGGCAATTACATACTATTGAGCTGAGAGAGACAATACAACTTGAATGCAAGTGCTGTTCAATTGATTACATTGCAGAGCAACTTAACAAGTGTAAAGCCCCTCTATTTAAAATATACAGCTACTTTTAGTCCCAGATGTTTAAAAATGTACAGTACTGTGCAAAAGTTGGAAAGCACCCTTCACGTATTGCCTTCTTGCTGAGACCCCATAGCTGAAAACTACATAGCGGGACACTAAAAATGACAACAATCATTTTGTACATAGCTACAACTCAACAAAGACATTGATACCTCCACTTGGTGACGTCGAAGCTCTTTCATTTACAACTTAGTTCATTTAGCATCTAAGTACACACTAGGAGAAAAGAAGCACTTAGAAAAAACAGCAGTAAAAAGTAAAAACACATCTTTACTCATCATAGAACATCAAAACAGTGATGAAAATTCAATACTCTTGCTGACTCAAGTGTACTCATCGTAGTTCAGATCCCAAACAAAAAGGAATCCAGCTTTTGGGCCATTTGGATCTTTTCAACTGCTCTGTAGGTCCCTACATTGAGGAGAAACATTACGGTTACAAGAAGTAAACTGAAGAATGACCATTTGTTTTTTTTTTTACACATGACTCATTTCACACTCTGTTCTTTCTTAAACCACCAGCATTAAGCAAAACATTCTGTGGCCCAGTGTTCATCCAAATGGCATTGTTTTGCCATCTGCATCCACTAATCTTCAGAAGCAAACACTGTGTGTCCAAAAGTATCCAGTCACCCTTTCAAATGAGTGAATTGAGATACTTTGGGGGCGATCGTGGGCTGGAAGTTAGGGAACTGGCCCTGTGACCGGAAGGTTGCCAGTTCAATTCCCAGGGCACGTGAGTGAGGTGTCCTTGAGCAAGACACCTAACCCCCAATTGCTCCCAGGGTGCCGTTGCTGCCCACTGCTCCGGGCAAGTGTGCTCACTGCCCCCTAGTGTGTGTGTCTGTTCACTAGTGTGTATCTGGTGTTTCACTTCACGGATGGGTTAAATGCGGAGGTGGAATTTTCCCGTTTGTGGGATTAATAAAGTATCACTTATTTAAGGTGCACCCATTGCTGACACAAGCATTCAGTTGCACACAGATCCTGCATAATCTCTACAGAAAAGCATTGTCAATAAAATACTATGCTGGGTAGGAGCCACATGAGTCTAAGGTCACCATGCCCAGTGCCTAGTATTGGCTAGAGAGGTTTAAACCCTTAAATGGCCAGGGCCCGCCAGCAAGCCCAAGGTTTTATTACACATTTCTACATGGTTTTGTTTCATAGTGAAGAAAATCTAGTGTTAGTGTAACTTATAAACTAATCACATTTTTTTTAATAAAAAAGAGAATAATGTAAAATCCAGTGTAAGTAATTTAAAGAAATATTCTTGAGCTTTTAGCCTACAGACAAGTACAAGGCAGTCCTTTCACACAGTGCTTTCATTTTTAGTTTACACAAGTACGAGGCAATCCTGCCCCCTGCTGAGAGATTATAGTATTTGCTGTTCCGTAACAGACATTTAAAACATTACACATAAGATTCAAGGACGTTAACCTAAGAACAGCTCATCCAGTTTGCAATGAAGTCCCTGTAGTTACTGAATAGTAAGCCTCAGTATGTAATGAACCTGGTATTTTAAGGGGTTCAAGCCCCCAGCTTTGGGCTGCGGAGCAGTGGACCTATGTTCTAGGGAGGGATAAAGCTCTTTAGGATGAGTTGGAGTGGCATTTGTGATATAGAACTAATCATGATGAGGAACACATCAGTGCCTGACCTCACTAATGCTCATGCTGCTAAATGCAGTCAAATCCTCGCAGTAATGTTTCCACATGTAATGCACAGAAGAGCAGAGGCAATTATTGCTGTAAGGTAGGACAAGCTCTCAATGAATACTTTTGATTTTAGAAGAATTTTTGGATGAGCTACATGAGCTGGATGAACTTGTTGACATACATACCTCAGAGGTCATTATTATCTATCCCAGGCGTCGGCAACATGCAGCTCTTTCAGCGCCCTGCTTTGGCTGCACAGCAGAACTAGATTTTTAGGTAAAAGTAAAATAATTTTCATTTGCTCTGCTGATCGTTCCAACAGATTTAACAATAAGTGACCTTAAACGCTGGAGTTAAACAGCTAATTCACAAAATTCAAACCCTGAAGGTTGGCGCGCAGACTGGTGCAGCAGTTACAGTCTGGTGCCTCAGGCACCATTTAAGGTGGAATGGGAAAATTTGATCAAGAAGCTGGTGAATGAGAAGCTGACTTGTTGAGTGACATTGTACAAGGAACTGTTATACTTTATAGATGTGAGAAAAGCGGCTATAGCTGAGCTAAAGTTTAAAGCAGAGCAAAGTAAGTTAAGTCTGTGTTTTCAGGGTTTTTTTATCTTATTTTTTATCCTATACTAGTACACTGGCACATACTGAGACATATGTACAGCCAAGATGGTAAAATAGACATAAAATGATGTGGCTCCTGAGGTGGTTCAATTTTTGCTGAAAGGACAAAATGGCTCATCTCAACATTTGGGTTGCCGACCCCTGATCGATCCAGACAGAGACATGTGGTGGTTAAATGTATGCTCAGTACATTTCCAGCAGTCTTATTAAATTCGCTTTGGTTTTACCTCAGGGCTTAGACTAGGTGAAAAAAATTAGAGGGCATGCAGCTCAGTTAGTCCCATTTCTAAATATCTGTAATGAAATCTAGTGTTAATGCTGTTGTATATAGCCCAGTAATGATTGCACTGGTACAGATATCAGGCTAAGGGATATTAGATGTAGATGAAGGATGTGAAGGATTGGTGCCATTGTTTTCTTTACTTCAGACACTCAGTGGCACATAATTATAAATCCAAGTAGTTCCTTCCTGCTTCTCAATGCTGCATATACACTACTGAAAAAGAAGGTTCTTCATGTGTTCTTTAGTAAAGGCAATGGTATAGAACCTTGAACACTCAAAGAACCATTTGTGTGCTTAAAGGGTTCTTTGCATAGTAAAATCATTCTTCTGATTGATGTATAACGTTGGTTCCATATAGAACCTTTGTGAAAATGGTTCTGCTACTGTCTATATGGTGGCCACCATAACAGTAGCATATCTCTTTTTGGTGCTATATAGAACAATTTACAAAAAGGTTCTACATATATGATACACTCCTCATCAATCTGAAGAACCATTTCACCATAAGGCAAAAAACCCTTTAAGCACGCATGTGGTTCTTTGAGTGTTCATGGTTCCACATAGAATCAAAGATCCCTTGAATGACCAAGAGTGGAGTAAAGATTTTTTTTTAATATTTAGGCCAATGCCTCCTTTTTTTTCTATTCATCTAAAAAGCTAATCCTGCACTGCTCAGATTTCAGTCTTTTTCTCTGTCTCACGTGTTTGTGCAGTCTAGATCATTACTACTGTTATCTCATTTGTGAAGACGTGACTGGCTGAAAAGCCTCTCCTGTCATGCACTTACTCACAGGTGCCTCACAAATCATAAAGTTACATAAACTTATCAGTGATTATATCACACAATCTCACTGACTGTGCTGAATAGAGGATTCTTTAGTAGTCTAAGAATTGTAGTGTGCGTTTACTGGTGCTTTTCATGGTGAAGAAAATGAAGTGAATCATAAGCCAGTCGTATTTTTTGTTGCCCTTCTAAAATACAGTGCAGGTAATTTAAAGAAAGATTCTAGAGCTATTACATTACAGACAAGTGCAGGGAAATCCTTTCACAGAGTGCTTTCATGTTTACAGTTTACATGAGTACAAGACAATCCTGCCCCCTGCTGTGAAGTCATAGTATTTACGTTTCTATGAATGGTCTTTTAAAATGGACTGTGTGGCCAAAAGTATAAGGAGACCCCACCTAATTATTGACTTCAGGTGTTTCAACCACACCTACTGCTAACAGGTTTATAGAATCAAATACATTGCCATGCAATCTCCATAGGCAAACACTGGCAGCAGCTTCAGGATTCAAGGACGTTAACAAGACTTGATGAACAAAAAATGAGTTGACACAAACTTATCTCTCTCACATTTTCTGTCTCCTTCACTTTTGCATGTGTGACGACAGCTATTCAAAAAACGTTGGCCTCTTGACTGTATTGGAAATGCCACCTGACATTCAATAATAATATATATCTTATTTTATTCTGTCTACACTAGGGCACTGGTGATGAAATAGGAGGTCAGTATGGAGACCCAGATGGTCACACTTACTGAATCTGTGCCACCAGTGAAGATTTTGTCGTGCATGTGGTGATGATGTGCCGAGCTCCTGCATAAGCCTCCTCACAGGCTGGCTGGATCTGCTCTTCTGGAAGCAAGAAGCCAAATTCGGCTTTGTCCCGTAGCTCAAACGTGTAGGAGAAGGGGATTCCAATTAGCCGTGCCCAGTCCTGAGAGGATCCAGAGAATTCATCTAATCATAGAGAGAGAGAGAGAGAGAGAGAGAGAGAGAGAGAGAGAAGAGAGAGAAGAGAGAGAAGAGAGAGAGAGAGAGAAGAGAGAGAAGAGAGAGAAGAGAGAGAGAGAGAGAGAGAGAGAGAGAGAGAGAGAGAGAGAGAAGAGAGAGAAGAGACAGGATGAGATAGGGAGCAAAATAAAAGTGCCATGCATGTGGTAAGAGTATGTGGACTGTGTATGAATAGGAATCAGGAAAATAATGTGCTGAAACTAACAGAGTATCTCAGGAGGAGTTCCTGCTTCATATTCCATCCTGTGAACAGCTGTCATTACCTTTGCTGCAGCCAAACCTACTTCCATCTATAAAAAAAAGCAAAAGAAACACATATGTAAGGCCAACACACCAATTTTGTGCTTTAATAAAAATATCCTTTATAGTTTTATGATCTGTTGATTATGATTATTATGATCTGTTTTTAACTGAAGGTAATACATTCTCTACAGGGAACACAATTAAATATGGTACTTGTTTATGCAAATTCTGCAATGTATCTATTTGCAAATTTTATCAAAAATAAAAAATAAAACGTTTGCACAGGCCACATTTTATGTTTTATTTTTTTCTAATAAATTCAATTCAGCAAATAAATAGTGATTGTGTATTAAAATATGCAGTACTGTGTTCTCTGTAGAGGATATGTTAACTTATTTTCACAATTTGTCCAGGGACACCCATTTTTTTGCACACAACTGTACTTTTGTTTTTGTTTTGTGTACATTACAGTTTCATAGAATAGCTACTAAATGACAAGCCTAAAAATGAATAAGTAAATCATTAAAATGAAGCTCAAGAGACAAAAGACTGGGGATTTGCATAAGTACAGTAAGCTCACCAGTTCAGCATGATTGGGTGCTATGACGGTGGGTGACCATATGGAAGAAGAACTTGTCCATATGAATGGATTGTGAGGAAGCAGATGATTTCAGCTGTCCTGTTCCCAACAAACTCAGCCACAGCCTGAGACTCTTTCTCAGACACTGGTGATTGGCCACAGTAAGTGTTGGAGCAGCAGTCCGTAGAGACGCCAACCGCTGATTAAATGAGAAGTAGAGAAAATCTACTACAGCACCAGTGGAAAGTATATGGCTTTGCAAGTGGTAGAATTTGTTTCCATAGTCATTATAAGGAAAACTCACTTCCCCAGTTAGCATAGAAGTTTCGGCTGAGATCAACACCATGGCAAGTACAGCCAACAGGAGGAGGGGATCTGGATTTCCTCCACAGTCTAGTCTGTAAGCATGATCATATTTTAACAGAGAAACAGATATATATTTTACAGTAAACAGAGAAGTGCTTGTCCTTATTTAGAAGTGCTTAATATTACTCACACTCTCATTGATCCAAGTGTATATGTATCCATCAATATTCAGCACTGGGGTCACATAGAAATCCAAGTTCTGAACCATTTGTTTAATTTTTTCATCTGTTCTGTATGTCAGCACTATCTATATGAGACAAATGGACATTATATTGACTAAATATAAGTAAATGAGACCAAATCTAAATTTACATTCAGTAGAAATCTCACTTTTTTGACAAACCACTGGCAAAAAGCAGGAGCGATCCATTCCCTGGCATGAATCCCACAGTCCATCCAAACAGCCTTCTTCTGCCTGCCACTGAAATCTGAGCATGCATCAGATGTGAACTTAAAAGACTCATACTATCATTCATTTACATTCTACTTAAGAGATGCTTTTTTAATCCCACAAACAGGGAAACTCCACGCACGCATGCGCACTAGGGGGCAGCCCAGAGCGGTGGGCAGCCCTATCCATGGCACCCGGGGAGCAATTGGGGGTTAGATGTCTTGCTCAGGGACACCTCAGTCATGGACTGTCAGCACTGGGGATCGAACTGGCAACCTTCCAGTCACAGGGCCAGATCCCTAACATCCAGCCCACGACTGCCCCCGAATACTTACCCCCCTGCCCAACTCACCCTTTGTTAACACCGCTAGGTTGCCCGGGTCAACCAGGCAAGGCCTGTGAAGCGGTCTCAACTTGGGTTGAGCCAGCCATGAACAGATCGCTGTCCTCAGAAACCCCAGAGATACCAAAGCCCCTCCACCAATTAGAGGTAGGGATTCATCAAGCTTCTATCAGAGGCTCTCCCACCAGTGTGCTAGTTTAAAAAAATTCTCTTAAAGGTAAACTGGTCCACTTTCGGTTTGATCATTTTAAATTTCTACACAGTAAATGTGAATAACTAACCAACACATATCATGCAAAGCATCAGTTTTTATTGTGTGATTACTACTTAGTCTTTCTTATCACTTATTACACAGACCTTTGAAGGCAAGGCAAAATCAATAAAGAACTACCTGTAACTAGAAGGTGAGTAAAAATGCATCCATGCAAAATGATACACTTTATGGCCCACCTAATTATTGATTTCAGTTGTTTCAACCACATCCACAACGGGTGTATAAAATCAAGCACATTATGTAATATGCAATCTCCATAGGCAAACACTGGCAACAGAATTGGTCACACTGAAGAAGTCAGTTACTTTAAGCGTGGCACTGTCATGGCATGCCACCTTTGCTACAAGTTACTTTGTAAAATTTCTGCCCTGCTAAATCTGACCTGGTCAAATGTAAGTACTATGAATATGGAATGGGAGCATCAAGGAGCAATCACAGCTTAACCACAGTGGTAGAGCATGCAAACTCACAGATTGCTCCAAAATGCTGCAGAGTGTCGCATAAATTAGGCTATTCTCTGGTAAATCACTCACTATAGGGTTCCAATCTGCCTCTGGAAGCAACATCAGATCTTTGTGTTGAGAGGTTCTTGAAAAGAGTTTACATGTGGGAGGAGCACACAAGCCTAAGATCACTATGTGTGACACCAAAAGCATGGGTTGGAGTGGCATAAGCATCCCTGGACTCTGGAGCAGAAGAAACATTGTCTGGAAAGATGAGTTAGGCTTCACTATCTGGCACTCTGTTTGATGAATCATGGTTTGGTGGATGCCAGAAAAACACTGCCTACCAGAATTCATAGTGCCAACAGTGAAGTTTCGTGAAAAAGGGATAATGGCCTGGGGCTGTTTTTCAGGGTTTGGGCTCAGACCCTTAATTTCAGTGAGGTGTAATGTTAATGCTAACGCAATGACAGTTATAAACAATTATATTCTTTTAACTTTGTGGTAATAGTTTGAGGATGGCGCTTTCCTGCTCCAACATAACTGTGCCACTGCGCACAAAGCAAGCTCCATAAAGACATGGTTTGATGAGTTTGGCATGAAGGAACTCCAGTGGCCTGCACAGAGCCCTGAACTCAACCCCACTAAACACACTTGTGATGAATTGGAAACTCGATTGCGAGCCAGGTCTTTTAATCCCACATCAGTGCATGACCTCACAAATGTACTTTTGATCGAAAGGGTACAAATTCCCACAGACACACTCCAAAATGCTGTGGAAAGTGTTCCCAGAAGAGAGGACACCGTTATAGTCCCAAAGGTGGACAAATCCATATTAATGCCTATGGTTCTGGAATGAGGTGTTTAACAAGCTCATATGGGTGTGATGTTCAGGCGTCCACATACTTTTTGTCATGTAGTGTATTTTGATCTAAAGGTGGTGATTTGATAGCATTGATTTTGGAATATTCAGTCAAAAAAAATTTTCAATTGTAAAAATCCTAGAAAAGCTTGTTCTTTTTATTGTCTGTAGTACAGTAGATACTGTGAATATAGTTCCCTCTATCCTATCCTATAGGATATGCCTATCCTGACACATTCAGTTAATAATCAATTTCTGTCCAAGCTGCATGACTTTCTACTCCAGCTAACAGTCTACTTATGTCTTTATAGTGTGTGGCACTTCAATCCAATTTATGACTACAACTGACTACGGTATTTTCTATGTATAGGGGTTATAGGGCATTTTGTTCCATCCCAAAATCATAAAGCAGACTGGATCACAATGACAGATAGCACTGAAAGAGTGATAACGTATCAATGATTATATTACACTGACCTTGATGAGCAAACAAACAGCTCCCATTATCCCAGGCAGTGTGCAGCAAAACAAAGAACTGGTTTGGAAAAGAGGTCTACAAATGTGCTGAAACTGTAGGATGATGGCTGGATGATGGCTGTGACCCTAAAATGCAACTCAGTGACTACAACCAAATGTTTATTTTTTAAAAAAGTTTATTAAAAAGATATTTTGTCCACAGTAGTTAAGTCTTTGGCACCTAAAACAAAAAACAAAAAAAAACAAAAAAAAGTATACATCCAAAATCTCATTCTATAAAAATGCATAAGAGGGATAAATAATAAAAAAAAAAAATGTAAAAAAAAAGGAAAAAGAAAAACATTAAATGTGAATGTCATTAATACAGTGCTTTCCTTTGTTTCTTTATGGAAGCAGAGGCCACAGATGCAAACCAACCAAACAACCAATTCAAAAATGGGATCAACATTACACAATAAAAAAGATGCCTACAAGGCACAGAGACCTCCATTGTAAGACAGTGCTTGCATTTTTTTGGAAGGGTCTCACTATTTTTTTAAAGGTTACTTAGAAAATGGATCCAGGCCATAAAGTTGAGTCACAATCTCATTTAAAAGGTGTCTTACAGACGACAAAGGTAAAAAAATTATGAAGACATGTAGTCTTTGGTTTCAGCTGGTTCCTCTGATGAGAGCAAATTAAAGCAACAACCCCCCCCCCAAAAAACAAAAACAAAAACAAAAAACAAACAAAAAAACAAAACAAAACAAAGAAAAAAAAACACAGGACACAATCTTTAAGAGTTCTGTAAAACTCCAGTACTAAAACTGTTCTGTCCAGACTGAAGGCTCAAGTCAGCGGGCTTTCACTAAGTGACGGTGACTTGCATTTCTGTTGTGTAGGTCAAAGAAAAAGGACAGAGAGCAGCCTGTCCTGGTGCATGAGGGATCTTGCAGTGTGCGGTAGGCAGGCAGACAGGGAGTGGTGCAGAGGCAGCAGGACTGGGTTCAGAGTGTAGACAGAGAAGGAATGAAAGGCACTGAGGGGTATACAGTAAGTATAGTCTCTAAGGTATGCTGCTCTTCAGCACTGTGCATAACAGACACTATTCTGAAGGGCTTTGGGCATCTGCTAGCAGGTCTGGTCTGAGGCACTCAATGGGACACTGGATGTTCTGCAAGGGATAAAGAGAGTTGTTCATTAACACTGCAAGCTTAATAATTTAGTACAGTTAAAGGCAAAGCCATACAAAACCCATTTTGAACAAGTGAAGCAGGAGCTTGATATCTACAGAGGAACTAACTCATCTCTGGGGTTCAGACTTACCAATTTGCGCAGGGCATTCTCTCTATAGCGGTCGTAAACGTCTGGGTGCACTGGAGACTGGATGAGGTCCACGTCTACCTCAGCTCCAGGACGACGGCAGTTCTCACAGCGCCATCCCTGAGGGAACAGCACATGTTCAGCTTTCATCAGGACCTCAGTTACAGCACCACATCTAAACACTCCACTCTGCTGCACTGTTTAAACACCAGAATCTTATTCTTTTCAAATTCAAGAGAGAGAACTCATTTTGCCTGTGATGGTACAATGAATACATTTACACAGAGTGGGAACTGATCCTCAATCATATTTTGTCTTTTCACATTTAAGGAAATTCTCCTAAACTCACTAACATGAAAATGTATGTCCAGGAATGCAATTAATAGGGGAGGTGAGTGTTACCTGCTGTCCACCATAGCAGGTGCATGTGCAGATGGCTCCAAGGTACTCCTTCTGCCACTGGTTACCGATCTCGTACATCTTTCCTTCATCATAACATGTTGACTCATCTAAAAACGTAATTGAGAACATGCACATCAAAGTACTGTTTAATATGCAGAACAAAATGTCAAAGAATTGGAGCAGATAACAAACATATCAAGAAGAGTTAACAGCAGCCATTCTCTGACTCTTCATGCTATGCCAATTTTGATCACATCATAACTTGGACCATCTGAATGGCAGAAAGCCATTTGAGATGCACCTGCAAAACTTTACTCTCCTGATTCTAATATCAAAACTCTATCAATGATCTGTTAAAGTATTCATATTTCATAGTAGCAAAGTAACATTACAGCAAGTTAGACATTAAATTGTCTTCTGTTGCAACACTGACTAGCATGTAGGTAACATTTGTTGGTGACACTGTACTGAAGGGCAGGATTCCAGAGGTTACATGACAACTCATGTAAGTTGTAATTAGGCTGCTTTTATCTGAGGTTGTTTCATCACAGAAAGCATTATAACAACTTGTGGATGCTGAAACAAGCCATTATAAATGTTTATGAAATGTTAGCCATCATGAAAAGCTTTTGTAGGTGTCATGTAGCCTTATGAACACAGCTGTTCAGTAAAGTGTTACCCATTAGTTTCCCTCAGCAATTTTGCTAAATTAAGTGATAGTATTAGAAAATATCACATTCAACAATCATGAGAAATTTTTTAAATGAGCCTTTTTAATGGTCATACACCAACATTCTTCTTAGGATTTTGCAATTGTTTTTAATTCCATTCTTATTGAAGGTTTAGAAAATTATCCTGTTACTATTTTATAATGAGCATGACTAAAGACAGTAATGGATAGGCTGCATCTGGTAGATATTCTATATGATAAAACAACATCACCATACCAATCCTGTTTATTGGAACTAGCATATTGGACCAGTGTATCAGTAGAAGGCATGAACTTAGGAAGTGTGAAATGCTGATGCTTACGTGGCTCGCATTTGAACTCTCCCTTTCCATTGCCCAGGCAGGTGCAGCTCATCATGTGTCCATTCTCAGCATGGCGGTCCCACTTCTCCCCGATAGGGTAGTTATGGCCGTTGTCATGACACCATTCTGTTTGCATGGAAGATTAAAGTGTGGGTAACAGTGAGGAAAATAGCACTTGGTCAGACTATATAAACGCATCTTATATCTTCACAGTAATGCAGATACACAAAAATAGTCACACAGTAACTTTTGCTCAGTGCAAGAACAGCATGATCCTTGAATTCATCCACCTCACCCACACACACACAAGCACATTCATAAGAACCAGTGACCCATGATCTAGTCACTGATGCAGTGTTGAAGCAGACAGTAAGCCAGTCTTAGAGTTTGGTATCGTCCTGTTACAGTTTGACAATACAAATCTGAGACATGAGCCACCTCTTACCTAGTTGTCATGTGAACTGTTACAGACATGACCGACAGGGGCTAGCATGGGCAAAGCTAAGATGATCAAAAAATTACTTCCTCTTGTAAGCCTTGATGTTTTCTACAGATTTCAGAGCATGATTCCACTAACAAACTAATGAACATAGTAACCTTGGACAAACAGAGAGATACATTATATTTTAACCAGTCTGTAAATGAAAACAGCTGCCCATGCTAGTGTGAGGTGTGAGGTTTAGCATCTGAAAACACTGGATTAGTCACTCACTGGATGAATCACATCTGAAATGACCACTGCCTAGGCCAAGACACCTGCACCACAGCTTAAATCCTGTCTCGGACATGCGCTCCCATTCTGCGCCCACCTCGTGGTAGGTGGCAGTGAATGTGTCATAGCACACATCCCTGCCTATGGGGTTAGCTGAAGGTCCAGGAACTGGAAAACATTTTACAGATTAAGACACTTTATCCTTTTAATATGCAGAGACACACAAAAAACTATGTACTACTTAATGAACAATAGTGTGATAGGTTAAATGATTTGAACTGTGGTGAAAAAATGAGCTTTACCAGTGTTGCCAACAGTCACCACTTCTTCCAGAACTTTTTGTTTTTGACCTTCATTGACAGATTCTACAACTATGTTATAGGAGGCTCCAGAGGTGAGACCAATCAATGTGGCACTAGAGGAGGTGCCAGGAAGATGCATCTGAAAGAGGGGGAGACAGAAACTGAAGTCACCTTCAGATTCCTTGTTACTGTACACTGAGCTGCCAATTTATTAAGAACACATACCTAATCCCTATCACTTTGTATGGGTATTTTATGTTTTTATTTTATCGTTTTTTGTGATACATTGTTTGTAAACTTTACACATAAGAAATTTCAAATGTTATATTATGATTAATTATGCCTAGAGAAATAAAAATTTGTTTTCCATTACTGATATTATCGGTCAGCTTTTACTTTTCAAAAATGTGTTACATACAAAGTTATATATTACAATAGATTTACAGTGTTTTGGAATGAAACTCTTCAAGAACAGACTGTAACTGCTCACCACAGAACTACCACTGACCAGGTATTATTTGACTATTTGCAGCAGTGACACAAACATGGTAGCAGCCCTTTTTGTGCTGGTAGGAGTTTATCATGCACAACAGAAATGCACATCTGTATGGTAGGTGAACCTCATGACTAGTGAGTGTACAGTTTTAGCAGTGTCTAACCTAGACATAACCTTGGCATTTGAATGTTTGTGTGAGCTGATGTGAGGCAGTGGATTTGATATGCTCACCTGGAAGGTCTTCTCGCTGATCTCTGTGATAGGACTGCAGGAAACCACATACTCTGAGCTGTTTGGCACTGGTTGCCATGTGATGGTGGTCTGGGTCTGGGCTTCCTGGGGCAAGTCTGTCTCATTTAGAGGGAACTCAAAGGGGAAGCCAGTCACAGGGCCTTCGTTCACCTTTACCACAGGCACTCTGTGGCCGTCTGGCCCAGGAAGAGGGATGTAGACCAAAGGCTCTCCATGGTGTGGAGCCAAGGGTTGCTGCTGGCCACGGTTAGCCAGGCCAAAGCTCTGATACTCTGTGTAGATATGCTGGCCCTGTTTCCCGAGTGTGTTGTGTCTGTTGGGGCCAGCCAGGTGTACATGATTGATGCTAGGGTTGTCATCTTCAGGGACGTCCAGAATTTCCTTTTTAGGCTGGTGGGGAACTGGGAGCTGGGGAGATACATCTTCCAATTCTAGCAGGAAAAGGGTTAGGAGCAAGTGCATTAGCAGAACTGCATTAGCAGAATTGCATTAGCATGTCACTGCCAGCAGAGGGAGACATGACAACCTAAACTACAGCAGTAAGAACAACTGCAGAGAATCATTGCCTTTATGATTTTTTGAATGTTACAGCCATTCAAAAGGCTGAACATGGTTCAGTTTTATCTTAAGAGGCCCTAACAAGCATTGATTTGCTTGGCTCATGTATTAATAGCTTACACCAAAGAATCTTGTCATAAGTACGCTACAACTAAACGTACCAGCACCCATTTGTTTCTCAATTTGTTGTACATTACAGCACCTATAGGTTACAAAGAAAAGGTTCTTACGTGTTCTGGCCTTGCCCAGGAGTGGAGTGCTTCTTTGAGCATTGTTTAGGGCAACAATTTTGATGATATACTCAGTGCCTGGTCTCAAACCTGAAGAAAAAAAAAAGAAAAACAAAGAAATAAAGCCATTTAGCTCAGAGGCTGTGCGTATAACTAATGGAAGGGGGAAAAAAAGGGGCCAAAAAAAAAAAAAAAAAAAAAACACAACTAGGGGAAATGTAGTTAATTTGCAAAGGCACCCTTCACACCAATAATAGATTAAAACAACAAGAAAAGAAAAGAAAAAAAAAATCAGAAATACAGTAAAAAAAAAAAAAAAATATTCAGAATGTTTCACTTCAGAGAGAAAAAGCAAAACAAAAAAGACACAAAAATAAAATAATAAGACAATCAAAGAGAGTCAAAAAGGGAACAGTACCAGAGACAGTGGCGGAGGTTCGGCCAGCTAGGGGTCTTGGGAGAAGCTCTCGTGGGATGCTACCAGCCTCCTCATAGGTGATGTAGTATCCTGTGATGGTGCTGTGGGGGGGTTCCCAGGAGAAGGAGATGGTGGTGGGGGTCAGGGAAGTGAAACGAATGTTCGTCGGAGGGCTGATCACTGGTTTAGCTAAAGACAGGCAAAGATTCAAGATTGACAAGCTGACTAACAGGCCTATAACATGAAGGTGTGGAGGATCATCTACACAATATATAGGAGCTTTTCTGAAAATCTATATATACACAGTCATAACCATCATTTGGTGTGGCTACCTGTAGTGGCGGTGAGGGTGAATGGCTCACTGCGGTCACTTCCACTGAGGGTGTAAATATTGATTTTGTAGGTGGTCCCTGGTTGCAGACCTTTGTATAACAGGGAGACAATCAAGTCATTCACAGAGAAATATTTTAATTAAGAATGCACCTATAGAGAATTTCTCAGCTAAGAACAATATTCGATAGTCAACACCTTGGTGTGGCCTATACTAATAACAATTACAATTTGTTTACATTGTGAAACAAGCTCATTATATAATCCATTAATGAGGTGCAGTGAATGGAAGACAGGTTAACACTCCACATATGAAGCACTGACAAATTTTACCTAGCCATAACACAGCTAAATCAGACATGACCTTTACTGTCAATTTCTATACTGTATACAAAAATATGCTACCCTAAATTTGAACAGCTAATTTAAATTTAAGTATATACATAAACCATTAAAACGTCTGCAAGTTTTTTGTGCTGCTGTTAGAAAGAGAACAAAACCAAACCAAAAAAAAACCAAAAACAAAAAACAAACAGTATTCAGTACCAGTGATCGTGTAGGTCCGTGAGTCTGATGGAATGGTCCTCTGGATGGGACTGTGACCTTCAATGGTAGGTGTGGCCTCTACCAAGAAGCCAGAGATGGCCTCAGTCTTTGAGCGCCAGGTTAGCGTGATAGAAGAATCCTTAACATTGGAGATCCGAACACGACGAGGAGGACTGATATCTACAAAACAAAAGCATGGTGCAAAACAATTTGTATAAAAACAGATAGTTTCCACAGTTGGCAGGTAGTGAAGAAGCAACCAAGTTTTGAGTGGAAACAGCTTACTATCAGGAGTGGTGACCTCTCCCTTGACTGGGCGGCTGGTAAGAGAATTCTTCACAGCATAAACCTCTACTTCATATTCGGTGGCAGGCTAGAGAGACAGAATGAGAGCGAAGGTTTAAGACCTGTTGTTCATGCAGTTATTCCTCTGAAATCTTCTGGCACAGATATTCATCTCTGCTATACACACAGGCCTAAATGAGAAGGCTGGCATTGTGCATGTGGTTGTACTAATCAAGAGCATTACTGGTCTCAGACCACTAGCCACAGACACAGCTGCTGCTACACAAAGCTTTCATTAACATTCTGCAAAGTCAATTCTGCAAATGTCTCAAAACATACAGAGCAGATGTTCAAAGTTTTTCAGTGGAAAATAGCTTCTCATAATTGCTAAAACTAGTATACATAACATAAGAAAACATCTTCCAACATGTAACCCAAATGAAAGTGTGGAAAAAACAACAATAAACAAAATTAAAGATTACACCACAACGAGGATGACACCAGACTTACCATAAGTCCAGTGGCATGGTATTGGGTAGAGTCAGGTGCAATGTGGACCTCTTTGGTAGGACCATTCTTGTTCTTAGGAGTAATTGCCACACGATAGCCAGTCAGCTGGACATTAGCTGCTGAATACCAGGACACAGTGAAGAAACTGGAACCAACCTGAGAAAACTGGAGATCAGTGGGGCCAGGAATAGCTAAGAGATAAGACAAGAGAAAGAGGAAATCACATTAAGATAAAAGTATTCAAAGAATGATACCATACGTATTCAAAATACAGAAATGGCTTTCAATTCAGGAAAAATTTTAATTTTAAATTTAAATTGTTATTTATTAAAATCACAACAAGATGTATTAAAAAAAAATAAAAAAATGAAATGCTAAATCTGCAGTACCTGTAGTCTGTGTGCCCACCAGTGGGGGGCTGGGAGTGCGGTCATGGAGAGCAATGACTTTAACAGTGTACTCTGTACCAGGTCGGAGACTATTCAGCAGAGCAGACTCATCCTCACCATGAGGGGCAGGGAACAGCTCCCTCTCACCCTCCTCTGGGCTTGAGTACAAAACTCTGTACGAGGTAACCTGGCCATCTGGACTCTCCCAAGAGATACGCATGGAAGTGGAATCCACATCAGAGAAGGCCAGGTCTTTAGGTTTGTCTACAGCTGAAAAGAACCAGAGAGGGACAGTGTGATTGGAGTCTACAGCATGTTAATTATATTTTGAATATTTATACCAAAAGTGGTAATGCAACATGTAACATAAAATGCTCTACGATAAACATGACATACTCACTCGTAACTACAGTCTCTACCAGTGGTGGGCTCTCTCCATCCTGTCCCAGTGCATACACACTCAGTGTGTATTCTGCAGTAGGCATCAGCCCAGAGAATGTCATTTCTGTCTGATCTGCAAAAATAATAAACAATCATGGCATAAATAAAGCTCTGTGACTTAATTTCATGTTTATGATCATATTACATGATTCCAACATGCTCACATGTGGCTTATAAGCACATTTGATATCAATTGTGCAAGTTATTCACCTGGAGCGACCACCTCAGAGAAGGTGGGTCCCTGGCCATTACGGGGGGTTCCAGTGATACGATATCCTGTCACGGGGCCCACTGCTGGTGTCCAGCGGACAGTGATGGTGCTGTCCTTGACATCAGTTACCTCCATTTCAGATGGAGACTCAATATCTGCAGAAACACACAGATTATAATTTTTTAATTATTTACAATCTTTGTTTATAATGGAAAGTCTTTTCAGTAATTTGTCCTGCTCAAACATCAGATTCACTGACCAATCACAACATTATTAAGTCAAGTCAGGTTCTTGCTGCAAGCTTTAGAGCAGGTGTACCTGTTTTATGAGTGACATGGATGGGTGTGCTGGAGGCAGGGCTGTCTCCTCTGCCTGTTACAGCATACACAGTAATGGTGTAGTCAGTGCCTGGACGCAGGCCCTGAATGGTGGCAGTAGTCTGGGAGCCTGGAACTGTGAACTCTGTAGGAGAACCATGACCACCTAATAGAGAGCAAAAGGTCAGCAAATGCCCAATAGAAATTAATTTCTTCCATCTAATAAGTCATGAAATTACCATTATAAAAAATGTCAATGATTTATACTGGGCCACAGTCACATGTATAAACACCATAATATAGCACAACTGTGCATGTAGATTAGGAAAAAAAAGTATGCTTTCATTGCACTAGTTATTAAGATAATAAATTTGTGCTATCCTTTATCTACCTGACTCTCCATGTGTGATCCTGTAGTACCTCACAGTAACAGAGGGGGCATCCCAGCGAATGGTGATACTAGTTGGTGTTGAATAAGTGACCTCCAAATCAGTAGGGGCATCAGAAACTAGAAACCAGAAGAAAACACCACATAAGAACTTTTCTTGATAGAGTGAAATAATAGGTAAAACAACAATGATGACCACAAGAAAAACAGGGCCTGAATCTACTCCTTAGCTACCACTATTTTAACTGTTGAAAAATTACACTGGTGTATGGGTTGTGTAGATCATGCAGGCATTCTTTTAGTGGTTTCAATCTACACTAATGCTCTACAGGAAAACATTAAGCTTTCATCAGACATCTTACACTTTCCTACTCATATATTCAAGCAGAAACAGTGAGGACAGACACAGCAGTAACCTACTAGTAGACTGGGTTCCAGTGAGCGGATGGCTCTCACGAGAGCCACTAACAGCATAGACGTTGATGATGTACTCGGTCTCAGGGGCAAGACCGGTTAGCGTGAGGTGGCTTCTGGAAGGGGGCAGTCTCTCCTCCTTAGAGCGGCCCCCACTCATCATTTGATAGCGAATACGGTATCCAGAAATAATGGCCTGGGGAGGCTGCCAGTGCACAGTGAAAGAGTTTGTGCTGATCTCAGAGAAACGCAGACCAACTGGGGAATCCAGCCCTGCAACACAGAAAAGTAAGGAAAGGGGGTTAAAAAAAAAAAAAAAAGTTTACACCAACTCTGAGAGACAGTTAAAGGACAACTTTCTCTTCAGAAATGGTGAAGGAGAAGTGAAAGTCCTTAACGTCCTTATGAATTTAAGCACGCGGTCAGCAATTGAACATGTGTACCTAATAAAGTGGCCAGTGAGTGAGTGAGTGAGTGAGTGAGTGAGTGAACACATGAAAAAATCCACAAAAACAAGAACTTACCTGTTCTCTGAGTGCTGATCGCAGGTGAGCTCTCCCTTTCTTCATAGACACAGAACACACTCACTAGGTACTCAGTGTTGGGCAGAAGGTCTACAGACAAACAGAAGGGGAAAAAAAAAGCTCAGCACAAGCAGAAAGTACTACAAAGACGTAACAAGACTGTTAAGAAGAAGCTCACGTACGGCGAAGAACAACACTGTTGGCATTTCCGTCCACATTGAGTTCAGTAGTGTCATCCTCATCATCGACTGGGTGGTAGCGGATGACATAGCTGTCGATCTCATCAGGCCTAGGGACATTAGGGGCAGTCCAGCTCACAATCATACTGTCAGTGCTGATGTTATTGAACTTTAGGTCAGTTGGGGCAGGCACAACTGAGGAAGAAAGTGTTAAGAAAAGTTATCAGAAGGTGACAAAATACCCATAATGCATTATGTGTCACTGGTAAATAACAGACAACCAGAATGCCAGTCTAGCTTTAATTAATTTTTTTTTTTAAAGAAAAGCGTTAAAAGTCACTAGTGGTAAAGCCACCAGTGGAAAAAGGAATGAGAAAACGAGCAGCTTGAGAGCTGTAACTGGAAAATTGTTGACATGAAACAAACTTCACACACATTGCTGCCACATGGGTCTCAATAAATTCACTGTGAGAGAAAAAGCAATATAGTCAGCAAGTTGAGGTTGAGAGAGAGAGAAACAAAGAGTGAAACTGGGAGCAAGAGACAGCTGCTTGCTGTCCCTTAGTATGCTTTCTACAGATGCATAAGAAAACAGAGGCCAGCCTCACACACTCAACAGTGCATATTCATAAAACAAGATGTTTAACATATAAGGAACTTGCTTATTACAGTTAATATACCAGAATAAATCAACAGTCTACCATTAGGCTTTGAATAAAGTAAACTAAAACCTAGGGTAGATATGAAAGTCTCATGTTAACATAAGATGTAATGAGCACAAACACACACACTCACCTGTTTGTTGTGTGATAGTGGTGGGTTCACTCTGTCTATTCTCTGTGACAGTGATGATACTGATGTCGTAGTCGATGCCAGGCTCAAGACCAAACACAGTGTAGAAGCCTGTGGTGGGCTCCACAAAATCCTCAAAGATGGGCACACTCTCACCCGCTGCCACCACCGTGATGCGGTAGCCCGTTACGGCAGTGGAGTTAAGAGGACTCCAGGCAAGGCCAATCGTAGAGTCAGTGACATTGATAAAGTGGAGGTCTGTTAGCTGAGGCACATCTACAGGGTTAATAGATGAAGAGAAGAAGGCCCGGATAGGGAGAGCAATCCAGACACAGAACAGAAAGACTAAGTCAACACATCTCTCATGGTTCAGGATGTACAAAAGTAACAGTGAACCATGGTGCTAAGTATGGTGCTAATGTTTAGTGATATGAAAACAGTACCATCAATAACAGAGGCACTTTCAATGCCAACTGAACTTTGTATTAAATATGCATTTAACTTCTAGGAGTTAGAATTTCAGAAGTTTCAATAAAAGAAGGTAAACACCCCTAAGACGGCAATGACAGTGAAACAACAAAATTGATGGTAATGTCATATCACTTTTTATCTCAGAGTAACAAAATCAATACAACATACTGCATTAGTATGCTGTAAAAAAGGCAAAGTCATTTGAAAAAAAGATATCCAGCTACAAGTGAAGAATGTGCATCTTGGTTTTTGGTCAAGACAGATGTTGTGAAGACCTGATTTATTTAAATCATGTCAAGCAGTTTTATGAAATCAAGATATGGATTAAGAGAAACATAATTACTTATTGATATGCACTCAACAGTGCATATCAATAAATAATTACTTATAAATCTATTGTAAAACGTGTTATTATTGCTACATCCATCAAAAATGTGAAATGTTAAAAGCTTATATCCAATTTTAAGGTGTCTAGACATGAAGGTGAGTCAGAACTCAAGGTTTAAGTCTGCATAAAGTGGGTGGAATAATTACCTGGAGTGATTGTGGTGGAGACTGGCACACTCTCCCTACCATCCTTTACTGTAAACACACTGACATTGTACTCCACTCCAGGGCTTAGGTTCTCTAGAGTGCATGAGGTCTGGCCTGCCTTTACAAACTCTTCCACAGAGTTGCCCTGCTGCCCATTGGTGGGAGTGCACATCACTCTGTAGCCTGTGATATCTGAGGTGTGAGACACAGAAAGGTTCACAAATAGGCTAAAATGTGGAGGGAAAATGTTTATCTAAATTTATGGAATCAGCTGACAGTCGCCAATATATTTTTTTCCACTGCAGCCATTTCCTTTCACAAATATCTCCTGTTTGTATGAATGCCTGTAACATTACTTATAAAATCGCTTTTATAACAGACAGTGCAATACAGCATGGAAACTATACCTGCAAAAGAAGAGGGACTTCTTTGGAAGTTGTGTGGTAGTCACATGATTTCTCAAGCATGTTAGTATCAATAGAAATGCAAACAGCAAAAGCTAGATAGGAGTTTCAAGTTCTGTGTGACCAGCAATTGATTTTATGTGAAGATCCACAGATTGTCAAGATATGTCTGTCTGTATGTGGTTACTGGAAGACTCTGTGATAATTATGTTCGACCAATTAATGCTATGCACTATTTCTGGCTCCACCAATACTTCCCAGTATGTAATGACAGATTTATAACCATACTGTGTCCTACTGCACTGTCTGGGCTAAAAGCCCTAAAAAGACAACATAGAGACATCATGTAGGAATGTATGAAGGGATGACTGAGAATACACTGCTGACCTGGGGTTTTGGCTTCATTCCAGTGTACAGTCAGATCTCCAGTGTTTGGGTTGGTCTCCAAGTTGAGGTCAGTGGGTGGAGACAGAGCTGAAGAATAAGAGATACTCCGCATCAAATGACAGAATCAACAGCAAAGAGAAACATCTTTCCTGTCACCTAATATCAACACATGCTACACTAATAAATTTCTTTCACAGTGACCATCAGCACAAAACAGCTCTTTTTGAAGTCTTACGTGTGACAACACGTCGTGTGATGGGAATGCCATGCCCATGGCCATTGATGACAGGCTGTACACTGTAGGTGTACTCCACTCCAGGAGTCAGGCCTGAGATATAGATGCTTCCCGAGTCAGATGTCACCTCCCTGGGAGCCTCTCCACCTTGACTGGGCCTTACTGTCAACTAAGCACAGAGAGAGAAAAGAGTGTGAGAACTTTAACAAAGCATATAATGATTTTCATCGTGATTTCCTCATGAATCATTGGGACCTACAGATGAGTATCTACTTTTTTATATGACTGAAGAATACCTTATATCCTATTCTTGGCATAGGATTCCAGGAGATGATGATGGAAGTGTCAGTGATGTCAGTGCTGAAACGAGGAGCATTTCCCATGGGTAGGGCTGAAAGGGGAAGCAAACAGTGCTACTGTTAAAAGATTTAGAAAAAACAGTCCCTTGGCTGTGAACTTTATTGGACAGTATATAATGTAAACAACCCAAACATTCCTGTCCAAATTTTACACCTTTGTTATATCATATAACAAACTTATATATAACTTGTATTTGGATTGTATCTTGATAAGATTATAACCGCACGCATTTACAATTGGCAATCAAATGCATCCCTGGTTAGTCCAATTGAAATCCATTTGCTTTGTGGAGTGTAATATGAAAGATTTCTCTCATAATACAAACTCAATTTTTTGTGAATAACAGCAAAGTGAAGTAAAGACCAACCAAACTGTCACTTTATATGATCTAAAGCTTGGTGTTTTGGCCACTGAAGTAGGCTACTGAACCTCAAATTGGACAAGAACCTTCACATCAGCAACTGAACTGGGGACTGCCACCCCCTGTTAAATGGTAGAAGTCTTATGGTAGTGTGTTATGGGGTGGGGGGTCCTTTCTCCATGTGGAGGCATCATTACAGTATCACCAGGGATTTTTGTTGTCAAATGTGGCCTGGAGAAACTATATTTACCCTTATATAACATCTGGCCAAAGTTCATCTAAGACCATCTACTGAAGAAGTTTGAAGACTGCATTTAAATTGGCTTTAATTGCATCTTGGGTGTGCTCGTACCATACTTTTTTGTGGATAATGCCTATCCAGAAATAATCCTGACACTCAAGGCACATGAAATGAACAGGTATAAAAATGGTCTCCTGCCACTCTAATACTATAAAACTGTTACAAGCAATGTGAAACTCACAGGTTTTGAAAGCTGCTACGGATCCTTCACTAATTACATTGCCCTTTTCTGAGTGTAGCGTAGCTGTATATGCCGTGTCTGGCTGCAGGTTCAGCAGGGTGTACTGGGTCAGGCGGGCAGGGATCCGAAGCTGCTTGGGGCTCGAGCCCTCCACAGTCAGGAAGAGCCTGTAACCGGTGACCTGAGCTTTGGGAGCTGACCAGATGATCAGAGCACTGTCCTCAGTCACATTGGATAAGTGGATGTTAGTGGGGGCATCGGGTTCTATGTAGATAAAGAGGAACAAAAAATGAAGTACTGTGGAAAAAATAACCTTAAAAAGATGGATTGAAAGCCATTTGTGTAATGAAAATGGTACTGACATCTCACTGAGCAAATTAATATTGAGTTTGCTTCTATCTATATGTCTGACAACAGGTAACCAGGTAAACTCAAAAAATGAATCAAGACATGGTTTGACTTACAAACCACAAATATACTGACATTAAGAACTGACTGCATTTATGTTGAGATAAAAAAGAAGTCTGTATAGCAACCCTTCTGTAATGAATGGAAACATGGCATAATTAAGGTCACATAACCAAACATTTTTTGAAAGGATAAATGCACTTCACCACCATACTACTATGGCTGGTTCTACTCACTGGTGGCCTGCTCTCCAACCAACGGCTCGCTCTCCTCTCCTGCCTTAAGGGCAAAAATAAAGAAGCGGTAGTGTGTTCCTGGTTGCAGTGGGGAGACCTCAGCATAGGCGTTGCGCATTATAGGGAGCTGTATTTCACGCTCAGTCAGTCCATCAGCGCCCACCTGTGCCACGGCCACACGAAACCCTGACACCTCCGTTGGAGGACCAGTCCAGGTGATTGTGATCTTAGAGTCAGAAACCTCAAAGAACTGCAAGTCGGTTGGAGATGGGATTTCCTCTGCGGTTGGACACAGTGGCAATGCGGTTAGACACAGAGGCAATGTCAGATTAAACACTGTAAATGATACTGTAAACATCAATTGAGGGTAAATTCTACTGAGTGTGTAGCTGCAGAACCAAAATAGAACCAAACATGAATAAAGTCTCAAAATCGTCCATTATAATTGATCTAAAAAAAGATATGGCCTTGTCCTTTAAACATTGCTTTGACCCATTCAGAACCTGCGTCTCTGTGTGCACATCAACGTCCTTACACTTCATCTAAACAAAGCCTTAGCTCATTTCAACCTGTAATTTCACTCTGTTTACCATACAATAAAACTCTCCCAACTGAAGAGAAGAATTTAGCCACCCAACTGGTGTACCAGCCACCCTTCAGAGAAAGAGCAATACACTTACAGAAGCAAGACCCAGATTTGGTTTATTTTAGACCATCCATAATGTTTGAACATAAGAAAACAAATGAAAAACAGAGGCTACATAGTTAATGCACCTGAACAAACGCTGCTGTACCTATACAACTAAAGAAAGATAGCTTTATGACTCACTCAATAAATTATCCTATAAGGATGCGCAAGCATCTGGACTGTACTAGACAGCTCATGCCAAAAACTGTGAAATAAGCTTAAAATTGCCAGATTAACTATCTAAACCTACTTAAATGAAAAGAGAAGGTTATAAAACATTCTAAAGGTGCATCTTCAAGGACATGTGTGGCACAGAGAAGAGTTTGTGTGCTCTTCATGTCCTGACACCCCGGTGTTTCGGAGGAAAAAAAAAAAAAAAAAAAAAAAAAAGAACCTCCTACAAAATGTCATGGATATTATCCAAACTTCATCTCTATTGAACATATACAATTCAACACTCCACAGATTTTGTCCAGAACTCCCCTAAGTATATCAGTTCTGTTTTGGTTGTTTGTGTATGTATGTATGTATGTATGTATGTATGTATGCATGTATGCATGTATGCATGTATGTATGTATGTGTATATATATATAAAATTTTTATTTTTTTAAAGTGTCAAGGTTCCTGCTGATGGGTTCTTGCTGCATACCTGGCAGTGGCTCTCCAGCAGTGTTGACCTGCACAAACACTGGCTCGCTCTCCTGGGTCTCCTCCACAGCATATATGCTGATATTGTACAGCTGGCCGGGTTGAAGGTCACTTAAGGTCACAGAAGTTGCTGTGTCAGGTAGAGTCAGCTCAGTGCTGCCGGAGCTCCCTTCAACGGATGGAGTGTAAACCACTCGATAGCCTATAGGCACAAAATGTACATCAGTGCATTTTCCCTCCACCTGCAGGACATTAAGCATGGTTTACACATGAGACACACTGGGCACACCTGTGATTGGAGCCAGAGGTTTAGACCAGCTGACTTTGATGGAGGTCTCACCCACATCCTCTACCTCATGATTTGTAGGAGCATCTGGAGCTGTAGTGAGAGACAACAGAAGAGAAGTGTAATGAAATTTGAACAACTTTATGATTGAGAAAATTATTATATGTACATTTTACAATTATGTGTTAGTACGTTTAAAAAAAGAAAAAGACAAGCGCACACAGGCGCGCACACACACACACCTGTTGTCTGGGAAGTAGTCAGGATCAGGACGGGCTCTCCTTCATCAGTGACTTCATACACATTTACAGTGTACTTCCTGCCTGGCAGCAGTTCGTTGATATTTACAGATGTGGCTGTACGTGGCAGGTCTGCAAGTAGTACATTAAAAAATAATACATTACAATTCCTTCAGTTAAACCATATGGAACATTATATTTTCCAATATATATCCAAAAAATTAGTGTCTGGGTAATATAGCAAAAAACAATATATGACACTTTTTCATGATGCACCAAAACATGGCTTTTTACTGGAGTATAATTAGTTGGAACAGATGATGCAACAGTAAACCGTAGTCCCACATTTTTAAGGATGCTATCAAAACTGTGCGTACATTGATTTAAGCATTGGGTTTATGAAAGGCAATATCTAAATTGAACTTAATATTAATAATAACATTATTATTATTAATAATAATAGTAATATTATAAAAATTATTGTTATTATTATTATTATTGTTATTATTATTATTATTATTAGTAGTAGTAGTAGTAGTAGTAGTGGTGATCATATTAACATTAATAACAATATTTTGTTATTATTATGATTATTATTAATACACAACAACAACAACAACAACAACAAAGCATGGTAACTACGCCCACTTGGATTTATGCCATTGACAAGATCTAAACTCACAAATCTGACACTAGAGAAACATATTAGACAGCACTGCCACTACAAAATCTTTTTTTTTTTTTAAACCCGATTTTCTCCCCAATTTTTGTCATTTCCGATTCCACCCACTACTTAGGACTCCCCCAATCACACAATGCCACCAACGCTAGGAGGGTGGGGCCAGCACAGGCTTCCTCCGAGACATGTGAAACCAACCACCACTTTCGAACTGCCGCTCACGCAACGTCACGGGACAGCTGAACGCGCTCTGATGAAAGCGCCAACTGCCAGATCTGTTACATCAGCTAACGCTCAGCATCGTGCTGAGTGATGGGAGGAGAAGGACGGCCATCCTACCCACCCGGAGAGAGCGAGGCCAATTGTGCTCTCTTGGACTCCCGGCTACGGATGGCTGTAGCATCACCAGGGATCGAAATCGCGATCTCCTGATGATAGGGCCAACGCTTAGACCATTGTGCCTCTTGGGAGCCCCTACAAAATCTTTTTACCAAAACATAACTTGCACCATAAGTCTTGAGACCATCCCCATTCTGCTCAGAAAAGGCTACTGTGATGCGATTCACCAAGATATTCTCTTTATACTACTCATCCCTAATAATACAACTACACAGAGCAGTTTAACAGTTACTTAATACAGTACCTGATATGTTGTACATGTTAAAGATTAATACATGTTATAGGAATGACTTTAACATCTAAAATCAAAGATGAGGTAACTGACCCAAGATGACAGGTTGTTTTTGCTGGCCTCCCTCCTCACTGAGCTCATATTCCACTCTGAAACCAGACACTGTGTCAGAGGCAGACACCCAGGATATAACGAAGCTGCTGGATGTGATTTCAGTCACAGACTCTGAGGTATCCACCACTGCAGGTGGAGGAGTTGTTACTCCCTCAGACGTGGGCACTGAAAGAGGAATAGAAGAATGGTTCAGTAGAGGTCATATGGCTATGGTATTAGGTAATATACAATTGAGTTAAGGAATTTTGTCTTTGGCACTAAAACACAAACACTGTCTTACACACAAACATACACAGGGAATACTCACAGGAGCCGTAGGTGGTACTGAAGTCAAAGCGAGTGACCTCTCTGCGTCCAAAGCGTAGGATACTGATTAGCTGACCCTCATAAGTAATGCCTGGCTTCAGTCCAGCAATGGTGTAAGAGTTCAGATGTCCTGGAAGAGTGACCTCCCTCCATGGAGTTTGAGTATTTTTCTTTTGTGACAGAAAAACACTGTTAGCCCCAAAGTACAAAGGGAGAGGATCACACTAAATCCACCATCATTTTTCTACAGAAATAAAATGCATGAACAAAATACTGACTTGTCTCCACTTGAGGATGTATTGGGTGATGTGAGCAGAGGGTGGGGCATTCCACTGAATAGGGTGGGAGTTGGGCTGGTTGCCAGCCTCTGTAATAATCACCTGGACCGGACGGTGGCCACCTGCCAAAGAAGCCAAATCATGACTTTTTTTGTTTCCTGTTTTAAGGTCATGACAAGTCAACACAGTTCAGACTTAGGAGTCAATAAACCTTTATGGATTTCTAAAGACATATACAGTAAATCTGAAATCTAATTCTGGGTCTATAACGAAAGTGACGAAGTGTCTGAAAAACAAGAAGGTCTTTGTCAGTAAATATAGATATTTTCAAATTCAACATAAGTTCAAGGGTCACTGGAAGAGAGCAAAAATAGTTCAAAACGTGTCACTGTGCTTTGCAATATGATTTCAGGGTAAAACTGACATGGGAAACTTGACAAAGTTCTGTGAGATTCTTACAGAGGTTTTAACACTCACACATGACTGGCACTTGTGCATGAGTTCTGTCTTTACAGTTTTCAAGGTCTCCAAACCTTGCAAACAAAAGCTCTTTCAAATTTGCTCAACCAAAGATCCAAACAAATACACAACCTCCTCTGCTCAAAGAAACACTTATTTACTTTCACACATAATTCACCATTTTCTATCCAGTTCCAAACCTCTTGCTCTTTTTGAGGTGAGGTGAAATTCCTCACTGTTTATATAACAGAACCCCAACTCATCTTCTCATGAAGCAAAAAAATATTCATTTTGCAACACTGCACTATTCAAATCTGGGCAATCTGGTCTCCATTTTTCTGAATTGGCCTTCTGGATAGCTAGTTTGTATACAGCTTTTGAATCCCACTTCGTCTGTGATAAAATCCACCAACCTACACTAGGGCTAGCCTTCACTGTTCCTAGCCTGCACACAGCTGTATGTGATTAAGCAGAGTTATTGTTCTGGGGTCCCCAGCACTTAGGCAGGACTGCACAGAACTCTCTCTTGACCCTACACAGGTCTCTGAAGCATTCTTGGCTTAACTAAAATGCAGTTCCTTTGCTAAACTTTTAATGCAGAGTTCATGTGTTTTACATCAAATCTTCACAGTAAATATGTATGATAAAAGCAATTTGGTCTGAAGACTGTATTAAAGAAGAAGAGATGCCATTTCATAACTATGATGTCTATAAAAACTCTAGTAAGCCATTAACAATGGAAAATATGTAATCAGTAAATGACTTCACAGATGCTAAAGCAGTGCAACCAAAAGAATGTGTATTAGCATTGAGGCACTCTAAAAAAAAAATCCATTAAGAACTCCTAGCGCCTGAAGCAGCAAGCAAAAAAAAAAATTATGCAAGTAAACAAAAGGCAAGAGAGCGGTGGGGGGACAAACAAGACAAAAGTTGACTGTACATGCGTTTTTCTTCTGTCTATCCAACTTCAAAGCCCAAGAGACAAACACAGGTCACAGGTACAAACAAATGGAGGCAAAAATGAGCGCAAGTTAAAAGCCCAAAGTGTCGTTTTCAAACAACACCTCTGAAAGACAAGCATTTCTTCAAAGCAGTAAAGTGATCACATTCAGGCTTTAAGCAGGTCTAGCACTCTCCAACACCTGAAAGGAAATAAGCAACAGTCTCTATACCTCTGTAAACATCTTGAACACTTTGACTTCCAATGCTCTCCCCACCCAAGACCACATGACTACTTATAGAAGTCCTCAGCATGACATATATATATACACACTATGTGTGGGTACACATGCTTCATTTAGTCTCTTTTAGAGAAGATGTGCTACACTCACCAGAGAAGGACTGCTGGGGCTCACAGCTCAGCTCTCCAATACCATTGCCATAGCAATAACACCTGTAGTGGATTCCATGTATGACCTTGTCCCAGGACTCTCCGATCTGATAGAACACTCTGGTCTCTGGCTCCTGGCATTGGTCTGAGGAAATGAGTGTTGGGTCATTACACATTAGTCATTAAATTAGCTATTTATGGGAAACATTGGTAAATTAGTTTAAACCTAGAGGCAAAGAAGTTATATTCTGATCGCTGAAATAAAGCCCAGCTCAAATCGGAGTTGATTTTGATAGTAGCAAATACTCCAAGTGTTAGAACTGCCCCAGTGTTACAATTATGTTCCTTTCTGGGCATGATTGCATGTTCCTCAACTCTGTAGTCTCTTACAAAAAGAATAAAATTTTCAATTGTGATATTTATTCAATGTGAACTCACCAATAGCATCACACTTCCAGCGACCACGGCCCTGGCCAAAGCAGGTACAGTTCATCATGTAGCCCTCGTCATGGCGCTTAGTGAAGGTTTGGTTCACCTCATAAGTTAGACCGTCCACAATACACTGGTCTAAAATGAAAGTTGAATTAGTCTACTATAAAAACAAAAAAAATGGCTTAAACATGACTGTGCTTAACTTGATATCCAGTACTTTTTTTTCCTGAATAGTGTCTCCTTTTCCTATTACTACTGCATTGTAAAAAATGAGCACAGAATGGGTGTGAAATGTACATATAAAGAAAAACTTTTAATTTTTTCCCTTACAGGGTGACCTTACCTTTGAGCTGTGAGTAGGCAATGCAGCTCCACTCCCCACGACCATTTCCTACACATGTGCAGCGCATCATGTGACCCAGAACATCATGGCGTTTGTCCCACTGATCTCCCACACGATACATCACTCCCTCACTGGTGGTACATACTTCCTCATGAGCTGAAAGGGTAAAAATTTATTTGGGTGATAAGCACTTGCACCCAAGAACAATGCACACTTAGAATGAGATGAAATGGTATGACAAGAATGGGAGGGATTAACCCACTATGCAGATTTAAAAGGCAAAACTTTCGTTGCAAAACACCACAACTGTTTTTTTGTTGTTGTTGTTGTTTACAGTTGACTTGCACTCTAACACAAGCATCTATCTATGTATGATGTATGATATGATAATGTATGAGTGAAATGGGCTAAAACTGCAAACAATAATTACAGGGAAAATGCACTGTGCTCAGAGTGCTCTTTCAGAATGGCTTCTTTGTTGCAAGTTAGAATAGGGCTTATTGACCTATTGGGGTAATGAAAATGAGTTGATGATGAAAATTGGATAGGGATGCCAAGGTTGAGTGAGGAAAAGTGAGTTGAAGGAGGAGCCCACTGATCTGAAAGCAGCCGTTTTGGACTCCAGCCAGCCCTACAATGCTTCACTACCAACCAGACTCCGTGCCTCAACCAGACTCTCTCCGTCTGAACACCAGGACAGCTGTGGAGCCCAAAGCATCAAACAGATTCTACCAATAAATTAAATAGCAAAGGCCTACAAAATCCTGGTTGGCCCATCGTAATTAGCACTTAGATGTCAAAGAGACCCTTCAAAGACACCACTCTGTAGGCATGTAAATGTGTCTGGATAGGTGCCGACTCATCCTTTGTTCCCCACTCTGGCATCCTCTTCTTAACACTTGTTTGGTCTCCTTCCATTCATGAAAGCATTAGGTTAGTTTTGTAGGTCCACTTAGGTGTTATCAGAATGCCTAAAAGGCCTTGAGTGGACCCCACTGGCGTTTTTGTATAATTAGATGTTTTTCAAATGCCCCAGAGTACTGCAGAAAGAACACCTCAAATTTCAACATCATTAAATACCCCAGTTGATAAGGGGCAAAATAACACTGATAATGATGTACAAATTTACAGGATGCAATGTCAAGTTATTTTATTTATATATTTTATTTTATGATCTTAGTGTATTGCATTTAATTGGGCCATTTTGAAAATTGTAATACCAGTCACTTTTGTCCCCTGCCCTTGTGAGTAGACTCTTCTCAATTAACCTTAGTAGTTAGAGAATGAATAGATAAGGAAACTTCAGTCATGTCACCATTCTTTGTTCATTGCTGCTTGTCACTGCAAGAACCATTTGAATGCATTATAATAGTGCTGGAATCTGAAACAAATATCCACCAAACAGATTAACCATATTGCAGAGAGAAGGAGCAGCTCTGACCAGTATTTGTTTGCCATATGCAAATGATATTAGGATGATATCAGGATAGATTAAATTATGAGACTCAGGACAGAAACATGCTTTGAATACATTGCCCTAAAGTTATGAAATCAACCTCTTGGAACTCGTCTCCATTTAAAAGTTCTGAATAAAATATTTTGGTACTCACCAGCCATGGGGCAGAAGCCAAACCTCTGTTCTCCATCAAAGTTATAGGTAGTACCGCACCATTTCATGCCATCCCTGCGTCCATCAGCAGTACAATCCGTGTAGTTACGGCCATTATACAGGAAAGGGAAGTGGCACAGGGCACCATTAGAGTTTCCTCCTCTGGTTGTGACCAAAACTGTAAAATCATGGACCACAGGATGAGAATCAAGCACAGACTCTTTAAAGGCTGCCCACAGTTGGTGTGCATGCATACAGTATGACAGTATGAATTCACAACAGTTAATGTTAGCACATCTCATATTATGTCAGGGTTATTTTTCAGAATGTGAGCTCACCATTCTTTTCTGTGCAGAAGGAGTACTTGTGGTCTTTCTCAAAATCTGAGGTAGTGCTGCACCAGAGCTGCCCATCACTGCGTCCCTCTGAGGTGCATGAGTAAAAGGTCTTGCCCATGGACACAAATGGGAACACACAAGGCTGGCCGTTTGTGTTACCACCATAAACCTGAGAGTGGCCCTCTATGTATCAAAAAGGTAAAAATAATCATCAAAAGGCACAATTAGCACAGTATAAAAAAACAGCAATAATTATCTTTGAATGGAATGGACAAACCAAAAGACCTTGGGTCCAACCATAGACCTTGAACTAAAGCAGCAATATTAAAATTCCTATCTGTCATGTTTAAAAGTGTACAATGTCTGACGTATGTCAATCCAACATAAACCAACAGCACTTAGGTTATGAAACTGACCCCACTCTTCACAACTGACGCCAATGCCGAGGCAGGTACACAGCATCTGCTTGTTGCCTTGGGTCTTGATCCAGCGCATTCCCAAAGAGTAAGCCACACCTGCATCTGTCAGACAGGTGGCCTCAACAGGGGTCACTGGATGGGGCATGGGCTGGAACACAGCCGGCTGCACATTGGTGACTACTCGAGAACCAGTGCCTGCAAAATCCGAAACATAAAGTGTAAGAGCATGTGATTAACATTTGTTGTCATCTATCGGCCTACTAGTTTTGGAAGAGTGCACAAAAATTAAACTACCAACCTTATCCTTAATATCTATTCTTTTCAGTCTGTCCAGTATATTCTCTTTCTGCAAACAGTTCTTACCTAAGCCAGTAGTGTGTAGGGAGGCATGTCTCTCACATTTCCACTCCCCTCTGCCATTACCAGTGCACAAACATTGCAAGATGTGTCCACGGGCATCTGTCTTAGTCCATGTATCCCCAATGCGGTAAGACATGCGTGTGTCCTGGTCATTACAGCGGTCTAAGAACACCATACACACAATCAGAGGTTTTGCACCAGTCAAAGATGGCTGACAAAGTGGGTTACTGCTCATTAACAAAAAACCAGCAGAGGTTTTCCAACACACCGTTACAATTATTTATGTTAGAGAGCTGAATGTTTTTCCTTCTTCATTAAACTGCTAGAAGTATGCTTATCCACTTTCTCCAAAGAACCAGATGTGATGCCAGTGGATTACAGCTGTAATGGTTTTTGTGGATAATTAAAGTGAGATCCAGCTGGATAGTGACCAAGAGCAGAAGTATGCACAGTCTGTACAGTTAAAACCAATTTTGAGGGTACTTAGTCCTGCAGAGATTTTCTTACTTCTAGATGTGCAAGTGATGCGTCCACTTCCTTCTCCTAGACAGGTGCAGTCCACAATCATCCAGCCCTGGTAGGGTTTCTCCCAGGTCTCACCCACCACATAAGAGGTCCCAGCTGCGTTGTCATAACAACGTTCCGCTAATAGGCAAAGGGAGTGAAAGACCGGAAGAGATGGATTTGGCATTAGTGCATTAATAAGGGCCAGTTTGAGAGAACCATATTAAGACCTGTCTTAGAAACCCAGTTTAAAAGATTTATTTTATTTATATTTTTAGTTTTTTTTTTGTATTAACTAGATTTCAGATGTACAACCCTAAAAGTGCATCTATCTGAACAGACCAAGAATTCAACCTCAACTGCCTCAGTCACTCAATTCTTGTGATATCTTACCAACAGGTTTGCAGGTCCATTCCCCTTTTCCATTGCCTAAACATACACACTCCAGCATGTAGTCTCCAGTGTCATGGGGTCTCTTCCAGGTATCTCCAATCTTATAAGAGTTTCCTCCTTCATGACAGCGGTCTACAAAGGAATAAAAGCAAGTAAATACACAGAACCAAACTTCAGTCTGTCACTGTATTAGTATAGGAAAGTTCCAGTCAACCCACTTGCAATGGTACAGCTAATTTTTCCTCTGCCGGAGCCAATGCATGTGCAGTCCCAGATCATCCCATCCTTTGGCCTTTCATAGGTCTCGCCCACCCGGTATGAGCGAGCTTTCACTTTATCATAGCAGGTCTCCTCAGCTAAGGTTGACAAGAACAATATTCACTAAATTTGGTCACACATAGTAGAAATTTAATTTCAATTGCATACATTGCTTTACATTTTAAAAACGCTTTGTGAAAGCACAAACAGAACACACATGCCAGTTTTCCATAGTTCATTTTATCCAGCAACTGCCACTATAAACCTGAACTCACCCTCTGGTTTTGTTTTACACTTAATGCCGGCAACTCCATGACAAGTGCAGAGCAGTATGCTGCCCAGATACGTGCGCTCCCACTGCTGACCAACTTCATAAAACTGTCCATATTCTATACAACCATCTGTGGAGCACACAATAACACAGCATATAAACCCACATGAAGTCTTTAGTTGACCCGTTAGCTTACAAAATGGGAGGAACAGTCTAAAATCATCCTAAGTAAATATATCTGTTACTTAAACTAAAATGACCACTCAAGTACAAATAAATGTATCTCCACCCCACCAAAAAATAACCTGGGTAAAAGTATTAGCAACTTTTAGTAACTTCAAAAATAACATCCCTCAGCATAAGAACCTATGCATGTATTTAAAAACTTGCAGAGAGTAAATTTAAAAAATGAAATGAGTAAATGAAAAAAAGCTAGTCAAGAAATGGTAAAGTGGCATATGTAAGAGGACTAGAACTGTTTGACCCACCTTGAGACACTGAGGACACATGGTGCTCCGGCGCCTGCCTCCTCCTTTTTCCAGAGGCTTTAGGCATGCAGCTCACAGCGCCCGCAAGTAAGGCCACCGCCAGCGCTGTGGCCAGACGGCCCCCCAACATATTCACAATTAAAGACGGAACAAAAAAGTACGACACCAGCAGGAAAAGGCCCTTCCCTGGCTGTGGGGGAGACCTGAGGAGACACCGAGGGAGTGGGAGTGGGAGCTGGAGCTGCTGCTGCTGCTGCTGCTGCTGCTGCTGCCGCCGGAGCTGCTGTAGTGTCTCTGAAACGCCTTCAACTCGCCGCCTCTCTCCTTCTTGCGCTCAGGCCACGCCCTCTCTCGCGCACCTCGCGAGCTGGACGTTTTTATTTGAGCTCAGCATTCGGCGGGAGGAGCTACGCACACGCGCGCAAACAGTTACTCACCGGCACTTATAATTTTACAAAAAAGAAAAAATATCCTCATGGAGACCCGCCAGATGTCCTCACATTAGTCATGGTTTCCGTCTTCCAAGAGTTAAATACATGACCACACACGAGTTAAAGGAAAATTCCACCTATATAGAGGTGGGTAATCCAGATCCAAAAAGTAAAAACCCTCCCCAGGATTTTGTTCCAACTGCCTGAACACCTTTGCTGCTGGTTTGAGCAAATTCGAGAAGTCAAGCAGTTGGAAAAAAATCCTGGGGAGGGTTTTTACTTTTTGGACCTGGATTACTCACCTCTGTACAGAGGTGACTAACAGAGTTAGTCGGCCCGAAGTCAATTCAGGTCCAATTCCAGGTTAAAGGGTCATAACTGTACCCTTTCATATCTAAAGTGTTTTAACAGACAGTAATAAAAACAAACAAACACAAATAAATGAACAGTCTGGAGTCAGGAAAATATATATTGCGTCAACATAACTGAAAAAAATCATGTTCCCTATCAGAGGTACTAAAGCGACATAGTTCTGAAGATCCTCTAGTGATAATGTTGTTATGGGGAAAACTACAGTTTTTCCTGAGAGTGAACTTCTATGACTCCTAATCCTAATAAGCCCTAATTTGTACTTCTTGTGAATGCCTCTTTTTTATTTATTTACTCATTCAATGTGTGTTTTCACTCACTGTTATGTTGAAAAAGTAGCTTTTTACCCTCAGGATGCCCAGGCAAGCACGTCTGATGGGGCAGAATGGACAGGAGGGCCATGTCATCATTTACATTCTCATTTGGTTTCCTCTTAAAAACCATTGAGAATTTGGATGCTAAATGGAGGAAAGCTTTATTCATTTTTCTTGATATTTTTATTCATTCCTTCTTTATAGCATTCCTGCAGTAAAGTTATGGTATGACTGTGTTATTTGATGTGCTCAGACTCATGGTGAGGACACCCCAGGTATACACAGTGAAGCTTTATCTGTGTCTGAGATAGGCTGATCCCTTCAAGGCTCCAGGCCTCTGTTCTTTATACTCATCTGAAACCAATTAGGCAAACCAAGAGCTGAAACTGTATCTCTCTGCCCTGTTAAGTGGCTAGATAAAGTCAAACTCAAGTAACCATCACCCCCTGAAAGAGGGACAGGCAGACACAAGGAGAAAGACAAATCTTAAAAATACACATAACAAAAGGATTTGCATATGGATTCACATATAATCTTAAACCAATGTCTGTGGTAATGAACATGCTTGTTCATTTGAAGAAAAACACATATCATTACAAATGACAAATTGACAAGATTTTGTATTGTTAAGCTTAAAATATGTTTAAACCTTCCTGGTGACCTACGAAAACCTGTATGCTAAGTAGGCCTCACAGCTGGGTGTATTTTGTCTGCGTCTGCATGTGTGTCTTATCTCTGAGTTTATCTGCTGGGGCAGCCAATAGAGACCAGTCTTGATATCACCAGCCTTTTATTTCTAAACTGAATAGCTCTGTCTCTCTCAGTGGGGATTACTGTGCTGAAAGATCTGCCTTGTACTTAATTAAAATGACATAGAAGAGTCAGTTTTCAGAACCTGACATATTCATGAGGCTGAGATGAGAGACACACATCATAAGCCACACAAGCTCTTTGTGATGACATCATATATATTGCTCTATAACACATGATTCAGAGGCCCTCTGTCTCTGGACCAGCTGTTTAAGTTTGAGTCAGGGTTTAGCTCAGATGGCTCCCTCAAGCCCTCCCCACCTACACCCCCCTCCAATCTGTCTGCACCCTTTCCTACACCCTTCCCCAGAGGAGCAAATGGGGGGTTAATCCATTTAGGTGCTAATATGCAAGAAGTCCTTCCTTTTGGTTGTGGTTGTTGTTGCTTCAGGGTGATTTTATAAGTTTACACTTCATGCTGCTTTTAATGAAGCAAATATTTGCTCTTAGCTAAAACAACACAATGAACACTTTATTTAATTTATTCCGTTCTCTTAGCAAATGTTGGCAATCCTTTGAATGTAATGATTCAGATGTTTCTTAGTGGTTTTCCAGCCCACTCTCCCAACCACACACTATATCCGCTTAATGAATCAGTTTTGCTTTGCCTAAACTGGAGGGATTTATGCCAAGCGATGAGTTCAATCTCAGAATGTTTCTCAGTCATGAGGTCTAGTGCTTAAATCTCCATAGGAAGTTGGTGGCAGAAAGTCTCATTATCACATTCCTACAAGGCAAGGGCAATTTGGTGGCAGGAGGAAAGAAATGGCAGAACTTCATCCAGAAGAATCCCCATTAGAGAGCTTAGTCAAAGAGGTAGAGGCAGCAGCACTGAGTGATTCCTGGAAATGAACTCAGGAAACCTCGGGCCTCTCTGGCAGATAGCTAAATATGGAGGTTGCCCTGTGCTCACATTCATGATGAGTGACTCAATCACCTGTGTTTTTTCCTGCATTACTGTCTCAACATATTTCCATATTTGAGAAAGAGTACAATAGTGAAAAATATGTAGGCTACACTTTTGAAAAGAGTTATTTGGAGCAGTTTGTCATAAAACACTGTTGGTTCCTTAAAGATTATTTTAATGGGTTTTTAAAGAATCATTAAAAAATTATGTGTGAGTACTTTTTAAAGTTCAAAGAATCTCCATATAAAGTAAAGGTTCCATATTATGTATGTAAGTTTACTGAATATGCAGTGCAGTGAAGTGAGCAACTGTTAGTTTAAGCCCACTGTAATCTCTACATCTCTGTTCCAGACTATGACTTCATCCTCCCTGAGGAGTGAAGCAGTGTACAGCTGCAACCCCCATCAGCTTCAAGCCAGACTGCTCTGATATTGAAACTCAGCATAAACTCATCCTGCAGCCGTCTGTCCTGGAAGACATCATTGGACAAGACCATTTATGCACTGTTTAAAGTGATTTTCTCTCTTTAAATCATTACAGTGGCTTTGTGTCTCTGAAGACTACACAGGAACATGAGACTTCATATGAATGTGGTGTCTTTGGAATGAATTAGATTACTGCTTTTGTTGAAGTAAATGTAGAATTCTCAGCTTCAGCACAGCTTTAATTTGTTCTTCCATTTATTTAAACTCTACAGATTTGTGAGAGAGCTCATTTTGAGTTTGGAGAGAAAATATTTTAGTATGAAATTGTAATAGAATTTAGTCAGGGTAATTTTTTGCCATTTGGAGTGAGACCTGGTTCATCAGTACAAATTATCCACAAAGCCAAAGTGATGTCTGTTCATAGTGCAGTGTCTATTTGTGTATCTGTGTAAGTGTAAAGACATGGCTGAAAGTATAAGGGAAGAGGTCAGGAGAAGGGATAACAATGCCTAGTGCTAATGGACGTTCACCAGATCTGCATCTCATTGAGGAAGTCTAAACCACATACATCCCTCTCTTACTCCTAAATGTCTATATTGGGTTCACATTGTGCTACACTGTGAGTGACTGGAGGACATACATTAGACCTCTATGATATTCTACCCAGGTTGCTGAAAGCTTAATCAAGATAAAATTAAACTGCTGAATTATACAGTCTAATCTTGAAATTAAATATGCCAGAGATTTTTCTTTGGAGTGGTAACGTACAAGAACAACATTTGTATGTCTAAAGAGCCTTTTAGCTAAAGGTTAGGGAACTGAAGAGGTGGTTCTGTCACAATATCACTCCAAAGAACCTTACATTATAAAGAGTGCGCACACACACACACACACACACACACACACACACGCACACACACCAAAACAATGTCCAAATGATTGAACACCAAAATCAACTAATGACTGTCCTGGAATCTTAGAATGATCAGTTCCAAAAAATCAAGTGTCTATTATATTGAAAAACCCATCATGTGAAAATGGTAACTTCAAGGTCTTCAACAACATTTGAAACTCAAAACTTCCTGACCGAGGCTCCTATAACAAATTCGCTGGTTCGTCAGCAGTACTGTTTGTCAGACAATCCATTCTACCATTTCCTTTAGCGTTTTAAGTCATTCTTCAGAATTACAATTTCCATACTGTGACAGCTTTGGATGTGGGAGCATGGTATCCATAGTTACAGCAAAACACATGGAGAGAATTCCAGGGATGTGAGTGTAAAGCGTCCAGCATGAAAGTGTTGAGTCACTAGAGTACTTTTTCATTTGCGGTCTGACTGTTGTGGACTCACAGGAGACACTGAGTGATACAACGCTCTCAGAAATTCACATGGAACACCACTGTCAAAACAGTGAGAGCTGCTCTGTGGCCTTGCACTCTTGGTGCCTATATGTACAGTATTTATATAATTTAACTTGCACTGAATGTCCTAAAGCTTTAACATTACATGGCTTTCTTTGTATCCCAAAAATTGCCCAACTCTGTGCTTTATTTGTTGAGGGGTGGAGTGGACAAACCACAGATATGACATGTTGCAACAATGGAAATGTGTTTGAGGAAGGGGGAGTGGGCGTAGAGGAAAAACAGTCCAACTGTAGTCAGAGTTAATCCAGCAGAGCCCCTGCTGAGGTGATAAGGGGACCCCTTATCATTGCAGAGAGGGGCTCTAAGTACTGATCTCTATCTCTGTAATGTCCTAAACATCCACCCACCACCATATCCTCGCCTTAGAGCTGAGATGGATAACTGGCTATTCTCTCTTCTCCATCAGCAATAACTAGTCACCTACACCAGTAATCTTTTTATGCCATAAGTATAGTCAATAAAGATATGAGTGCTGTACTAGCCTTCTTCTATGCTGAGACAATTTGTAAATTCGTAAATCTCAGGATAACGCAAATTATCTAATATGTTTGTATATTACAAAGTATTTTAAAAGTATTTAAAAAGTATTAAGTATATATAAAAGTATTTCCATCAGATTTTCCTAGATTGGATTTCATATGACAACATACAGGGAACTGCCTCTGTGTACAGTTCCAATGGCAAAACAAGGCCAAATACGTCCTTAAAGTGAAAGGATGGAGTGCAGGAAGAAATGATTAAAGTCATGAATGTATCGGGCCGATACTGTGAGAAAACTGTGATGTGAGTTCAATATCACTTTGATTTTGGAAATTACAATTTCTTTATCAGCCTCTTTTGGAAGTGATCATAGCTTCAGCAGGCTATAAAAATAAAAGCCCATGAAAATGGGAATGCCTTAGTCTCTATATACAGAGTATAACAGAGGAGGGGATATAATCTGCTATAATTCACACTACTAAAAGAATTAAACACAGCAATCTAGCCTGCAAACATCTAGTTTGTTGTTGTTTCCCAGAAGTTTTAAAATGCATGCTTGTTGTTCCTTCACTGCTTTAATGGCAGGATGAGTAAGATACATTTTAGTAAAATGTGCTTGTAAAACAGATGCATGTATATGTATATATATATATATATATATATATATATATATATATATATATATATATATATATATATATATATACACAACATACAATCCTGCACAAAAACACACCATGGGTTCCAGCAATATAATAAATACAAATGTAGCTTATATGACTGGAACCAATGCAGAGATACTGTTAAGCTAACAGTCTTGTGTCATAACACAGTGAGTAAGAGTGAAGCTGTGAGCAGAAATGTTTAGACACAGATATGCACTCACAGACTTTTCCAAATGGTGTTATTCTACAACACCCCTACTAAGGGACAGAGGGGAGAGTTTTACCTTTAAATCCTTCAGTGTACACTTACAGGGCTGGAAGTAGTAGAGGTGTTTGTATGCTTTGCTAAGGCTACTGAACAATCACAGTTTCCCAAGAACCAGTGGTCAGACTGAAAAAATGGGTTCAAAGAACAGGGTGTGGGTTATGAACTAACTTTTTCCTTTTTCCGTGCAGGAAAACTCTTTTCAGATATGCCATGTCTAATACTGCAATTAGACTGTTCATTTGTTTATATACAGCAAGGATAAGATCTTAAGGTCATTAGTCATTTTCCAATGAAAAACACACTAATTGAAGCCACATTAGCACCTCCTTACTGCATCCACACTTGATAATACATCATAATATGTTGGTTTGATATAAAGATCACCCAATACATCCTAAGTGACTTGGCATGTAAATCTCAAATATGGACTGAATGAAATATCTATAACAACATGTCATCTTATACCACTTAATAATAATATCACAATCAATTTTCTGACAGTGGGCAATAGCATTGCCTTGGTTCCCCGCTAGAACCCATTGCCAGGGTGGGAGACTTAGGAAAATCAATAGAAATTTCCATATTGTGAGAGTTTCATACATTGTTGGAAAATTCATTAATTTATTAATTCATTGATCTCAGCTCTGAAAGAATATAATCTTCCTGTCCACTTACATAAGTCAGCTCCTGGTCATGAATGTCACTGAAGATGATAAAAAACACAAACGTTGCATGTGCCCTCTGATCACTCATGGAATGAAATACATTTTTTGATAACCTTAATATGAGCTTAAATCTATCTAGATTTCACTGTCAGTTCAGTATCATTGCATAGTATCATTCAGATATTCTAACATTTTACTTTCTCTGAACAAATGTTCTGGTTCATTAAAATAAAGAGTTACAGCGTGGGAAAATCTTTGCTTCATACTAAACCACTTAAGCAATCCAGACACTTACTAAGAGTGCAATAAATGCACACTCACAACTCCCTCAGATCCACTGGTTTTCCATGAGCAAAGCTTCGGTTTTTGAGAAATGTTTTCACTCTTTGCAGTCACACCAGCACACAGTATCATGACTGTGCAAAAAAGCAGTTTCTTAGAAATATGGAAATTGAAAATACCCCTTTCCTTCCAAACATTCACACAGCTCTATTTTACCAGCACTGCTGATCCCCACTGAGACTTTTTGAGTCCTGGGGCATGAACGGATGACTAAGATTTTTTGGTTTAGTTATTTGTTTAATAGCTCAAATTGGTTGGGGTCATTTCACTTTCAGTACATCCAGTCTGGTAAGAAGCATTTTGTTAGTGTGTGAAAGATGTTTGCTGTAGATGTTAGCTCTGAAAAGGCCAAAAATGTTTCAGGCAACCAAAAAAAATAAAATACAAATCTGGAAAAATCTGAAAACATTTAATGCCACACCTCATTCACAGTGCTTAATTGAGAGTTATTTATATAACAAGATAGGTTAGCACCTGAAGCCTGAAGTTCAAAACACACATTTTTACCAATACATTTTTTGGTCTCAGGATGCACAAATATGTCAGAATTTTTCAGGTGTAAGTAACAAATACCATCCATCCATCCATCCATCCATTATCTTCCGCTTCTCTGGGATTCGGGTCGCGGGGGCAGCCTCTTAAGCAATGAGGCCCAGACCTCCCTTTCCCCAGCCACTTTCACTAGCTCTCCAAGGGGGATTCTGAGGCGCTCCCAGGCCAGCTGGGCAATATAGTCACACCAGCGTGTCCTGGGTCTTCCCCGGGGTCTCCTCCCAGGTGGACTTGCCTGTGACACCTCCTAACGAGATGCCCGAACCACCTCAGCTGGCTCCTCTCGACGTGGAGAAGCAGCGGCTCTACTCCGAGTCCCTCCCAGATGACCTAACTTCTCACCCTATCTTTAAGGGAGAGTCCAGACACCCTGCGGAGGAAATTTATTTCGGCGATGTATTCGCGATCTTATTATTTTGGTCATTACCCAAAGCTCATGACCATAGGTGAGGGTGGGAACAAATACCACACAAAGAATATAACATGCTGTATGAGTATGTGCAATGTACAAAATGCAAGCAGAATGAAGGTTTATCAGCTGACTCTCATGTCATTTCCCACACCCTACTATCTCAAAACCCTGACTGTGGACAATTATGGGTTCTTATTACTATTCACTATATTATGGGTCTGAAAGAATTTGTAGCAGAAAGGTAGCCTAAGTACTGAGATAATAAAATAGATTTAAAAAATTGAACAATAAAATTTGCAATTCAAACAGAAAGCTGCTGATTTTGGACTGACCAGAATGACTAAAAATAATGAAAAAAGGCAAAAGGTGGACACACTAAATATTAAAAGTCTTTGAGGCATCTGTTTAATTTCATGTTAAATATACATATATATATATATATATATATATATATATATATAATTTTTTCAGTGCTAAAAACTAATAATATAATAACTGTTTTGACTAGTAATTTAAAAAATGAAGTCACAGTATTTTATGTAGGTGTGTGAAGGACCTACCACATCTGCAGCTTCCTACCCACATGCCTGCACGATAAGCCTTATTTACACTGCTTTTCTCTTTAATGTGGAACCCTGTTTTACTGTGATTCTGTAGAGACAGGCCTGTTGTAGTTTGGCACTGTGCAGTGTGTATGTATTTTTAAAAGTGTTTTTAAATATATATCACTGCAGGCTTAAGAGGGGCCCATCTCTCGGTTACCGCCCAGAGCGCTGTGTTATTGTGACACGGTCATCATGTCTTGCTAAATGATATAGACTGACCTCTGTATAACTGGTCAGCTTTTAAATGATTCTGCAAAATGACACACTCGCACATCTGTGGAAAAGAGGAAAGATACTTCCTCTTCCCCTGACACCAAGTGTCCACAGTGTGTTGTCATGAAAACAGTGTTGTTACAGTTACAGGTAAAAAAGTCACTGTAAAATGTGTCTGGAAAAAGCAGCAGATTTGCTCACAAAGCAGAATTGTTTGACAAAACTGACCATTGTTGAAAGGACTATAGTGTATTATGGTGTAACACTTTTACAAGCCACCTATTGGACTTTTCAGTCACACCTTGATATATGTAAATGAGCTCAATTCTGATTGGCTGTCCTGTATTGTGTCTTATTCAAAAAGAAGTCTGGACTGAATCACTCCTTATGCCTTCACTGTGGCTGGGCGGAGTAAAACTGCTTTTGGCTAAAAGGGGGGACGTATGACACCAGAAAAACAATTAATTCAAATGGGTTATTTTTGCAGTTAGGTTTTCATGAATGGACTTCATGGACCGGGGACTTTAAACATTTCGAAACTTTAACTTTAAAGTTACTTTAAAGTTTGCATAATACATCAAACTGTTTCAAAATGTTGAGGAAAATGTTTTTACCTTGATGTGGGCCCTTTGAAAGAGCTTTTATTTTCTCAAATGCATACAGTCAAAACTTCAGAATAACACAACTTACTCCTCTCTCTAAACAAAACCGACAAGTCAATGCAAAGGTTATCAAGGATAAACTCAGAGATAATGCTTGAAAAACAATTCTGGACATCTTTCTAAACACAGGATCTCAGCCCTTGGCCTTGGTCTGCACTAAAGAGAAAAAACACACATGCTGTGGGATTGCAGACTTATATAACAGTGTGTGAATAACAGCGGAGGTCTGCTCTGAGGATGGCAGCTATTGGGGCATGGAAAACTAAACTAGTTCATGTGTGTGGTTGCGTTTATTACAACATTTCTAAAATGGATTGGAGCATCAAGAATGATGGTCTTTCTAAATTGCTAGATTCCAGAAACATCAAGATAAACATTTAATCATGTGTTTATTGTATACTGTGTTCTCCAAAACCATTCTTTCCACTCTTTGTCTTTGTCATTGTATCCACATTTCCCCTTTTTTGGTCTTTTCCTTTTGGTATTTAATATGGCTGCTGTTACAAAGTGCAATTGAAAATGCAAGTCAGCCTTTCATTTTTGTGACGATCTTATTACAACCAGGCTAATAGAAATGGTCCAAAATGACCTGCTCTATGCTCTAAGTTTCTTATGAAAGTCTCTGAGAGTGGTGCTAATTGTGCTCTCCTGTGCTGAGATCTGCTGGGAAAAGTATGCCCGCTGCATCCACTAATCAGACATTTGGTATAAACGCCAGAGAAAGAGAGCACAGTAGTGGATCTGGTCATGGTGGTGTTGTAGGGGGTAGGCAGCACGGCATTGCTCACGTTCTGACACGCAAATCTGCTCTGTGGCTGATGATAAGGCCAGGGCAGGGTGGGCTGTCTGAGTTCCCCTCCCTTGGGCCTGATGGACGGTTTTTAGTGCATCCACATTTACCACATCAACTTCAAGAGCCAACGTACAACCCCACTCAGATAAGCTTGCTTCAATTACCCCTCACTGAGGTTACAAAGTGCTGAGAAAGCTCCGCAGGGATTCTGCTATATCAAAGGCGCAGGGGGACTTCCTGCCCCACTTCATCTGCTGGAGCATTTCCTGCCCCATATAAACAAACCCAGCCGATTTTCAGTGTAATCTCAGCCTGATCATCACTGGCACAGAAATGTAACTTTGAGCTTGACAAAGGAGCCACTTAAATCAGAGTAATATGCTGTTCTTAGCTCACAGTCTTGTGTCCTTAAAAGGAGGTTAACCACTGTTTATGTTCTTATGTTTTTGTAGTTGAGGGGAAAATTTGCCTTAGGCTGTATTTATTTGCTTCATGCTTTTCCCATGCAGGAGAATCTGATGGCAGTTAAAACAATACAGAACCGCAGCATGGGCCTTTAACAGGCTAATGACCTGGCTGTTCTGTATAAATGACTCTTTTAAGTTCATCAGTCTATCCATGCATCAGTTGTAGAGCTAGTCTCTGGTCAATGAACGCTTTAGCTGCATTCAGTGCAGGAACAGATTAAAATCAAGCACCATTTATACAAATTCATTAATGCTTGAACACTTAGCTGGCAAAGGCCCAATTGAGCATGCTCTGACTAGCCAGTGTATTTTCCCCCAGCCTATTTGTTTCACTGGAACGATTACAAATCTTTTAAAGATAGGAACCATTACAATTCTGGAAACAACAAAAGAATTACCCAGAAGATAGGAAATAAAATACAGAAATGCTTCAAACAGCAAGCAAGAAGTTGAGAGAGAGAGAGAGAGAGAGAGAGAGAGAGAGAGAGAGAGAGAGAGAGAGAGCTAACTCTGTAAGATGAGCTATAAAGTGTCCCATCGGGGTGGGAGCAGTTCTCTGGGGAGCAGCTGATAGAAACATTCACAGACCACCCCCATATCCTGCACAGAAAGCACAATGAATATAATGAATATGATTACACTGACCTAAATCCACACCGCACCAAGAGGACGTGTAACTGAACATTAGCAAAATGCTAAAATGTGCTTGTCAAAGGCTATTATTCATACTTTCCATTCTTCTTTCTTTTTTAGAGGCCCTTGCCTCAGCTCCCCCACCCCACCACATCACATCATACAGTCACCATCCCTTGTGAGTTCTCTGGCCTCAGCCTGACAGAGCTAGTCTGTTCCCAGCCCTCCGTGGGATGCTGCGCGAGAGCAAAGGGTCGACACACTTATGTGACAAATTAGCATCTGGATGCTCCCTCAAAGCCAACCTGTTAGCGCTCTAGCATTAGGACTCCCACATGGAATATCCCCCGGTCAATGGAGCCTTTGTTGGAACGGTGGAGTGGTGGCATATATTAGCTGTTATTAATGTGACATCCAGTAGAAGCTCACCATGGAGCCCCAGGGAGCTTTCTAGATAATGTATGTGCTCTGTCTGCAGCAGACTGCAGATCAGGAAGTGCATAGCTTAGACTTCAGTGCTGTGTAGAAAGGCCTATCCAACTTTACCTTTAAATTGCATATCCTGCACTCTTCCCTTCTTACACATAATAGCAATGAATGAAATAATGTTTTTCACTGGATACATACCTGAATGGTGGAGAATTTCTCTCATTTTTACAGCCCATTTGTGAGAGGGATTAGTTCTTGCTGAAATGTTGTAAATCTCCAATTAAGTCCAGCTGCACAGAGTATGTTAACACAGTTACACTTACAGTGTGGATGCAGCATTTTGGACATCATTGCAACTGCAGTGAGAAAGTTTGGAACTTAAGTTGTGTAACTTTATAAGCCTGCATAAGTGCAGAAATAGATGTAGGATTGATACAATACCCTCTGAAATTTTTTTACCAGTTAAAAAACAAATCACCCCATGGGATACTGAGGCAGGAAATCCATCAGACAATGACCCTGTGAATTTTCCACATTTTGCAAACTTTGCTGACCAGTACAAAAACATATGAATCATACAGAATAATACCACCACCCCCATACAGACAAAAACATTTTGTGTTCAGAAATATCTATTATCTAAGTAAACTGGAAGTATCTGATGTTGTGTAGAAGGGAACTGACCATAGGGAGCCAGAGGAGGGTCTGAGAAACTAGGCAACAGCTTGGACCTAATGAATCAGTCGGAGTAAAAGAGTGGAACTGAAGGTGATGCCTATCTGCATTGCCCCCTCACTCTCTGTGCAGCTTTTTCCCTACTCAGAAAACTTCATGGAAAATGCTGGCCTCTCTTGCTGGGAGAAGGCTTTAGGTTAGCCAGAGCTCAACCTCAGGTCACATAAGGGATGTTCAGCTGCTTTGAAACAGTACTAGCAAGTTCCTAGAAAAAAAAAATCCTTGTAGTAACTGTACATGAAATAGGATGTGAAATATGAAAGAAACAGAAGATATTTTTAAGAACAAGTGAGAAATCCCCCAAATCTCCTCCTGACTTGAGCTTCCACATGAGCTGATTCACCCTAAAAGGAAAGCTTCAAGAATCAAGCATATTTTTGAAGCTCCTCACCACAATGTACCACAACACTAATGCCTTATTTGCAGAGGTGGACAAAGTACAAAAATCATATACTTGAGTTAAAGTAGAGATACCCAAGGTAAAATATTACTCCAGTAAAAGTAGAAGTCCTTACTCTAGACCTCAACTTGAGTAAAAGTACAAAAGTATTTGGCTTCAAATGTAATTAAGCATCGAAAATAAAGGTACTAAAAGATTATTTACGGCTCTGATGTCCTGTTATCATTTTTGTAATAAAACTCGCTTCACAAACTCATTTTAGGTGAAAATACTCCAGTGTCTCTCTTGTTAAACCAGTCTTTTAATAGAATGTCATTAATTAGTGATGCTGACGTCTATTAAAATGAGCATAAGCACAAAACACTGAAGGCAAACAGTTTTCATCAGTTTTCATCATAAACTCAGCTTCACAAATAAGTTTTCCTTTACTATATTGGCCTGTTCATAAACATAAACGAACCCAAAATAATTTACTATAAAATGAAAGCATTTGCATGAATTCAGAAAAAAAGAAACATGCCAGTCACGACTGCATGTGTGTACATAGTCCTATATTCTGGTCTATTTACACAAAGTTAGGTTAATTCCATCATTTAGGTAGATGTATGTGCTCCCAAATTTTTATGCTGCTGTGCTGATGTTGAACCGTGTGCTTACACTGGGTTGGTATGACCTACAGGTCAAAACAAACTGTGGACCGCTGTGTCCTGATTGGTGTTCTTGCTTTGCACTTCTTTTGTTTTGACATATTACGTTTTTATACACACAAAAACCAAAAGGAACGACAGATTTCTCTATTAAAAAGTAAGATATCTGACGTTGAAATGTAGTGGAGTGAAAGTAAAAAGTCCCTCAAAATGGAAATACTTAAGTAAAGTACAGATACACGAAAAAACTGCTTAAGTACAGTAACGAATTACATTTACTTAGTTACTGTCCACCACTGCTTATTTGTCACTGCTCCAGACAATGCTTAAATCAGACTTGGTGCACCTCAGCGTTGTGATTCTCTGTAGATTTTGGAGGCTTTGGAGGTAGATGGAGGAGTTGCTGAGAGCAGACTGGAAATGGCAGCTCTGGGTACAGAGGCATGGTGTCTAGGGCTGGAGAGCAGAGGATCATTGACCTTAACCAGACCTGTAGAACACTCCAACCCCCACTGTGACCAGAGGGTGTGGTGATTAACCATGTTCCATGCACACACACACATAAGGATTTAAACAGGGTCGTCACAGCTGGGCGAATAATGGAAATGACTACTAGATGGAGGAGGCCCTGAAGCAGCCTGTAAAATGTTTGCTTTGTGCTACAATGTTAAATTTATAAATGTTGTCACTAAATTAACATCTACAATAAACAAACAAATAAACAAACAAACAAACAAACAAATAAGGACACATAGCAAGGAAGCCCTGGAAGGGCACTGGAAAAACACCAAACCAAATATCCTCCACTTTTCAGTACAAGCTTTCCTTATCAGTTTCTGCTCTTCTGCTGCTGCTGCTGCTGCTCAGCCATCTCATCTCTTTCTCTCTTTTCCTTTTCTGCTCTTTTTAAAGGTGCCCATGTTTCCAAAACCAAACCAGCGTCAGCTTGCTCTCATTAAAGGCAGCATGAATACCTGAGCGGAGACAGGTAGAAAGGGCTTGCTGCTCTGCTTTCCTGTCACTGTGCCCTCTCTGCTGCTTGCAGTGCAGTGGCCTCGCTGCTGAACAGAATGCGGGGCTCAGGAAGGGGAATTGTCCTCACAATGTCCCTTATGTCCCTTGTTGAAGCTTGGGTATCACTGATGTGAAGCACTGCTCTTATGAAGCATAAAAAGCTACTTGACTGCTAGTGGTGCCCCCTTGTAGAGAATCTGTAGCCTGCTAAACATGATTGAGTGACTTTCAAGCCAGTTTCTTCAGGTGCTTCAAAATTTTAAAATTAATAATAGACTGAGTCTGAATTTTACATCGATGAACCATACTGGAAAAGATATGAAAGTAGCTAGTCACAGTGATGGCAACTGAAGAAAACAGGCACATCTGAAAAGGAAAATAAAGAGAGCAAAATAAAAAGGGGGAAAGGAAGAGTCCATGCTATGTCCACAAATGTGTTTTACAGCAACCTTTCTTTAGTGTTAATATATAACATTGAGTTTCAAATGCTGCACTATTCTGGATTTATTCTGGATGCAGTTGTAAATAATTGAAACTAGGCAGGTTAGAAATAAAAAAAAATAGAAAAGTTAGAAAGTGCTGGAACACTGCTAATATGAACTCCTAAACAAAATCGATGTATCAATCAAAAATAAATGAAACTAACAGCACACTTTAAATGTAGGTATTTTGACCAAAAAACACTGTTCACTTGAATTTCTCCTTAAGTTGGGATTTTTGTCAACAGTCAACATCCAACCTCACAAAACTAGTAGTTGTGAAAGAATATGCATGAGCAACTGACCTGTAATAGGGATCTATTCTTCAAATAGCTGACGTAATTATTTTCAAACATTGTGATGAGAAGGGAAGGGGGCCTACAGAGACCACATCTGCACAGAGCCCAGAAATCTGTGAAATGTCCCTGCATTCAAGCACACACACACAAATGAAAGAACATGGAATTACTTCTTGTAAAACAGAACAGCACTCACACACTGTGTCAAAGTGTTTTAGGGTTTCTGTGATATCCCTCACCATATTGGGAAACTTCCCATTCTCTCCACATTGTCTGAGTGGACATTCCAGACGTCAGCCCTCACTGCCACAGTCTCACACGGAGAGTGTGTTTTAGAGCAAGAAGACAAGGCTGATGTCATGCAAATAAATATTTTTAAAGTGTATTAGTGTAGTCTGCATTCCGAGAAGGAAATCAGCGGCTGGGTTCCTCCATAAATAATGAAATATAAGCATGCTGGCCTGATTGCTGGAACAGGAGGAGAGTGAACAAACCTTGCTAATGGATTGCACACGGGCTGCATGATGAATGAAACAAGAGCAGGGCCTGCATCTGAACCTCCAAACAGAGAGATGGAAAAAAAGAAATGAGCTGAGGCAGACAGTGAGCAAGGTAATACAGAGAAGACACAGAAGAAATATGAAAAGTAATTTCTTTGAGCTTTGAGTCCTGATCTGGCCATGACAGCTGTGTGTGTGTATGTGTGTGAAAGAGGAAGAATTCACAGGGCATGGATTATTCTCTTTAGTCATGGACATTCTGCAGACTCAGGGAAAAAAAACTGGACTGAAAGACGTCAAAAGGCAGATATTTGGCCATCGGTGCTGCTTCCCCTGTGAGCAAATCTCTCTTTGTGTCTGAGTCAGTCAGACTTACCGTAAATTAGGGTTGCTTCCCCAGGCTCATGTATTTCCATCGTTATACTCTACAGCAGGGGGCAATGAAATTGATCATGACTGGTTTGGCATGGTTTCAGGTCCAGAGTTCTGAAAGTGCATGTGGGTGTCAACTTTCACGTAGAAGTTGAGTGAATATGATTGGTGCCATTCACCATAAAACAAAAGAGCTGGACTGATATTATTAAATCCCACCTTTTCTTGTCCGTAGTTATTTGACTCTAAAGGGGAGGACGAATGAGCTGGAGCCAACTCCCTAACCATTTTGTCAGGAAACCTGGCTCCAGTTCTGCAACATGTCCAGGCAATACTACCAACCTAGAAATTAAGTCTAGGTTCATCCAAATATACCTACATTCCAGAGACATTACTAACCACTCATGTGAGCCTAAAAGCAGGGAAGTAGGGAGTCTCATAGGTAGTCTAAAAGTACTTTCACTGAAAAGTAATATTGAGTTATCAGTTTATTAGGTGCTCTATGCCTACACTCACTGGATGTTTAATTATAGGACTACCCACATATTTTTTAGGTGGTGGAGCATTCACTGCCTCAGAGTAACACTGAAGAATAGCATGATGCACTGTTAAAAATAATCATGTAAAAACTGTCTGGTAGCAATGATGCCAGTCGAAAACTGTGAAATAAATAATTTCCTTAAATTAAATTACAGTAAAAACTTTGATTTTCTTTTTATGGTCAGTATATGGTCAGTTCTTTTCACCCATGGTCAATTCAAACTCTGAGCTCCTTCCTTTGTTCAAAACCTGTTCAAACTCGTACCGGCTGCGATGAGTTTCTTCTATTTTTTGGTGCAGAAACATCAGCAGCGCGAAATGATGACCAATGTCTAGTTGGATTGACGTAAATTTGGCATGAATTCCGATCTGGCTGTTCAGACTGAGCCGCATTGCCGCAGGTCGGATACGGATCGAATTTCAGTACCTCATATGAAAGCGTCTCAATTCAGAATTGAAAATGTCAGTTTCAGTGCGTTTTTTGCCGTTCACACTGCCACACAAATGATACATCTGTGTCACATATGAGGAAAAGGATCGGATTTGGGCCACTTTTACCTGCTGTGTAAACATAGCCTATGGCACCCATACGTCACACAATGCTACTAACACATGCTCACTTTTGTCTCCTAGGCAACGTCCACAAAACCAGGATTTGAACTCACAACCTTCTGTTTATAGTGTGAACTTTAGAACAGGGGTCACCAAATTTATTCGCAAAGGGTCACTGGGGCTGAAGGTTTTCATTCCAAACAAGCAGAAGCATGCCTCATATAACTAAGCAAGTGAATGCTAGACCTGCTGACGAGGGGAATCAGGTGTGCTTTGTGGGTAAGCCTTAGACAGTTGCAGCACTCAGTAACAAAAGTCCATTACTTTAAATGATCAGTCATTTTCTGCTTTATAACTGTATATATTTGTCAGTAATGACTGTATAAACACATTACATTAACTGTGAAATTACAAATTGCAGGATTTGTGAATACATCACACTATTTCTGTAATAGCAGCCCACTGGCAACTACTATCCAATGGAAGCACAGGAATGTTTGAACAAGCAGCCTGTAGAATTTGTAGCAGCAATGTTAGCAACCATCTAAGCATTGGCCATCTTATTAAGAGCTCACAAGTTCAATCCCTGGTGGTGCTACAACGATCTGTGGCCAGGAGTCCAAGAGAGTGCAATTGGCCTTACATTCTCTGGGTGGTGCTAAGCTTGCCAGTACAGGCATCTGTTATCTGAGGTAACAGAAGTTAAATAAACAAAAAAATTGCACTATTTTGTCCAAAAACCTTTTGGCTTGAGAAAAGTCATCAAACCAAAAATATACACCCAGCAATGGGCCAGAAACTGATCAGTGATGACAGGTTAAATGACAAACATAAGTTGTGCATGGAAAAAAAAAACAAGCACAAAATTCTGTGAGGAGATGCCAAAAGTATTCACTTGTCTGCCTTTACACGCAATATGATGTCAAGCCACCCTTTGCAGCTATAACAGCTTCAACTCTTCTAGGAAGGCTTTCCACAAGGGTTAGAAGTGTGTTTATGTGAATTTTTGACCATTCCTCCAGAAGCGCATTTGTGAGGTCAGACACTGATGTTGGACAAGAAGGCCTGGCTTGCAGTCTCTGCTCTAATTCATCCCAAAGGTGTTCTTTTGGGTTGAGGTCAGGTCAATTTGAGGTCAAGTTCTTCCACACCAAACTTGCTCATCCATGTCTTAATGGACCACGCTTTGTGCACTGGTGCGCAGTTATGTTAGAACAGGAAGGAGCCATCCCCAAACTGTTCCCACAAAGTGGGGAGCATGAAAATGTCCAGAACATTTACATGGAAGTTCTTACTAGATAAGCCATTAAACTGGTCAAGCTAACTCACATAAAATGTTGGCATACTGCTAGTAATTAACACCTCTCTTAGTAAATCTGCCTCTTACTGTGCAATGTATGAGACCAATAACTAATATGCTGTAATCTTCGTAATGCTAGGACTAGCGCACTGTTTACATTCTAAAGAAGGACCGCTGTATCCTTTTTTAGAAATTCACCCCGGGTTATTTTAAAAAATATTTATTTGATTCTTTGATGACCATATAAATATATTTACCAATTGAGATGTCCTTGTCTAAAGCATGAAAATCTGCTGTCTGTAGATAAATACATGGTGCTTGTGAGCCAGAAATTACATCTGAGGCCTTATGACTGACCTACATGTATCTGACTGTATGACTCTAGCAGTGGATTGGAGGTGCATTGGAAAATATGTTTCTTTTTTCCTCCTGTGCTCTTCAGAGTTACCTCTTCCTCTCTCACAAGGACTGTTCCAACACAACATGGGTGTGTTCACATCTCCCTCTATCATACGCTCACATGCACAGCTGGGAGACAGGGAATCCCAGCCCTTCAATATGTTTGTCTGCTTTCATTTATATTTATAGATCAAACTTAGCTGAACTGTGGCTTGTGGTGAGGTTGAAAACATAGAGCAGTGTATGTGTAGGCCAGGCCAGGCTTACGCTGTTTTACTCTGACTGGCACACACGCTGAATGTGCTTCCATTAATCCCACAGACTATCAACAAAGACCTGCGTCCATGGAGACATGAACGTACAGGCATGTAATGCGGACGCCTCTGAGGTCATGGTAACCAAAGTTAAGAGCAATTTCAGCTGCCCAGTGGTCAGTTGGGTTTTTCTGGTAATGTGTATAGCTAAAGGAAGTTTTAAGTAATGGATAAAGTGACAGTGAAGATTACGAGCACTGTCTGAAAATAGACAGTCATCATCTATAGTCTGAATAGTTAAGTTGGAGTATACAAATGTATGTGTATGTATGTATGTATTCAAGAAAGCCAGATAAAAACAGCATTAACCAACAATGTCAGGACGAACAAAATGATCTGAAAGGGCGAAAGGTTTTTTGAGAGTAAGGTAAGGGTAAGGTTTATGGCCAGGCTTAGACAAATTCATAATACATAAAGGTAGATGCATGTATCTACATGTACATACATAACTCTACAAGTACGTGTGAAACATTATATTATTACTTATATTCTTAAAAATGATGTGTTAATTAACATCACAATTTAATTACTTTTAACCAGTGTTGGGGTAACATGGTACAAAGTAATGCATTACACTAATGTGTTTACTTGTGTTTTTCATATGTCTCTAACAAAGCAATATTAATTATGACCAATGCATTTCAATTACAAAAGAGCCCCAACATCACCTAAACAGAGCAAACTTGATCTTCATTCAGAAACAACTCTTGCTGTTTTGAACAGTTTCTAGTGGTTAGTTTCTAGGTTTTCAAACAGCAGAAGCTGTTTGTTATTTTCAAATAGTGTTTACTATCGGGTTTTTTCCGTTGGTACAAGTGGGTTTTATAAAGTAATGCTGAAGTAAACTAATGAGTAATGAAAGTTCCCTTTTCACTAAGTAGTAAGTTACATTTACCTCCTAAAAACTAACAACTTTTGACTCTTTTTAACACACAGTGTTGAATGTTTTATTCTTGTTGAAAATATCTCAGGTGGCTCCTCATGAAGCTGCTTAAGAGAATGATTTTAAAATAGAATATAGTTTTATTTATATTGTAACACTTTCTTTGGTCGCCGCATAAATCTGTGTCTTATTTTATAGTTTTGGTGTCTTAACTATTATTCAAAAATGTGGAAATATGTGGGACATAGGGTGATACAGTGTATAAAAACAAATCTGTGTGTGTATGTTTGTGTCTGTGGAGAGTAGACAAAACTTTCCAGTAAGCTACATCAGCTCAGGAATGTCTCTTTTCTCTGGGGGCAAAAAGAGGTCTCTGATGAAACCTCAGGTTTGAGCACATGAAGCAGGTGGTGATAGTGTATGAGTCATTGTCTGGTAGGCCAAAATAACACACAAACTTTTGAGACAACAATCTTCATGGTCTGCATCCCCTGTTTCTTTTAAACAGGTAATGGCTGGGACAAATACTCTTGGATCTCTGGTTCATGCTCCTGTCTGCCTCATAATATGGCCACACATCAACAAATACACTGATAAACACACACATGCAAAGACATGTCAGGGGCAAACATACAAAAAGTTTCTCAATTAGGCAGGCTTTATCAAGTCACTTTCAAAATTCTTACTGTTCACTCTCCAGTGGACATGGTACACATATGTAAACTATGCTGCAAAAAACAACCCCTTTTTGAATTTATTGTTTTAGTGATGTCACACTGTCTTCACTAAAATTCAACTTTTTTAACTTAAAAAAACCTGGTTAATTAAAATTTAAAGCTAAACAAATGTAAAACACAAATTATTCTGTTAACTTAGTATTAGTGAAGCTCAATGAACCCAAAATTTCAAGTTAACCAGGTTACTTACTTTTATAATTTAAAAAATTGCATCATGTTTTTACAGTACATAAGAAGGAACTAATTTACGTATATCCACCTGTTTAGCATAGAGCAGTTTAGCCACACCCATTCACCATAAAGTTATAAAAAGTGTTTCAGCCTGGACTGCTTTTTGAATGTGGTCCAATACACTGCAGCCAATCAGAACCAAGGTCATATACATACCTTAATCTTAAACCTTAAACAGTCTATTTGATACCAAAGTATGAAGAGAGAATAGAAAATGTATTTTAGTACATAAGCCCACACAAATGTTTAAAATGGACCTTAGGGGGAAAAATTTAATTCAAGAAAAATGTACACACTTTAAACGAATGGTTCATCAAGGGCTCTTTAGTAAAGAAAAGTAAAGGGCCTATATGGAACCATAACACTCAAAGAACCCTTGGCATGAGTAAAGGGAACTTCACATCATGAAAGCATTCTTCAGATTGGTGGAGGATGTGTTTTACATGGTTCCATATAGAACTTTTTAAAAAAGAATTCTTTATAGCACCAAAAAGGGTTCTGATATTGTTACAGGCTTGACATTTTTTTGTATATAGAACCGTCTATAACATGTTCTCCATCAAGCTAAGGAACCATTTAACAATCATTTTATCTTGCAAATGGTTCTTTGAGTGTTCCTGATTCCATAAAGAACCGTTTCCTTTACTAAAGAGCCCTTAAATCATTTTAAGTGCAAATGTGCCTTTAAGTCCCCTTTAGCAAGCCATGCAATACCACCCAAGCAGCACTGGTAAAGATAAATCAGATGTCACTGCAACAACTCATTTCCAACCTAAGCAGTCTTTCACAATAAACCTGCTAATGAGACTATCCCATACACCATTTCATGGCTGAACTTTTAATATAAACGAGGGATAGTCGTTAGCGCTCACGGACAGGAGTAGACAACTCTAGGGTGTTACTCTAAAGGCAAATGGTAGCTTGTCTGCTGAGTACTGTAATTATTATCTAAGAGACTGCAGGGAGCAGACGCTTTAATGTGAATGAATAAATCATGATATAAAAAGGAGGATTCTTTCTCAATTACAGCCTCATCTTCACCACACAAGGCTGATTCTTAACCATAACCTACACCAGCCAGCTTGGGCAGGGCGTTTACCCTCACATGTGCTTGTGTGTACCCGTGTTCATAGCCTTATATAAATATGGCTCTCAAAGGGTGACATTTAATGCTCAAAGCAAAATTGTAATTTCACTTGTGCATGTGTCCATATAATAGTACAATTTACATTAGCTTTTCTCATTCATGCCTTTCACATCAGTCAGCAGCTCTAGATGTTGTCCTCAACATCTTCTTCCATCTTATACAGTTTACTTATGAGCATTTCTCCAACAAAACAATTTAGACTATGGTGCTGTATGAGAGAAAAAAGCATTAGGCTAGCACGAGAATGCCATGTTCTTAGCATAATTCAAATGATCCTGTCTGGACAGATGTGTTACTCAATGCTGTTTAACAGAAAAATTTAACAGTGATAATCCAACTACATGACTTTCATTACAAGCTCTTAAGTGTGACCTATTTATGGTAAAGGCAGACTTAGTTAGGGTGAGAGAAATGAACTGATGTCCTGCGGTGGCATTAAGCAGGGCAGTGCATATCTCTGTATGATAAAGGCCTTGGACTCTAATATGACTCATAGCATTCTCCCATACTGCCTGTCAACTTATTTGACCTTTGTGTTTATTAACTCCAGAAACAGCATTGTAGGATTAACTTATCTTTTACACAGATGACACAGTACACAGTACTTTGTGTAAACAGTGGCAGCATTGTGCCTGTTGTACATAGACAATGTTCTCATCAATCAAGCAGTGTAATACATGGCTCAGTCTGTGCAAAGCAACACCGTGCACTAATAGCAAACAGGGTTCTATCAGCGGTGGCTGGTTGTCAAGTTTGTGTATTATTGCTATGGCAGGGACAATTTATATGAAGCGATGATGAAGGCAGTCCATAGCATTGATAACAGTTGTGCTACTAGACTTTAGTCTGCTATGCATCAAAGGAGTACAAACATTTTTTGTCATTTTTAGTAACATTTTTAGTAAATTAGTAAAGTTTACAGACTCTGGTGCCATAGCATCTTGCCATTTTCAGCTGCATGCATGAAGGATTGCAGGTGACTGAAGGTACTGAAAGATATACCTGTTGAATCTTTTGATTTCTCACAAATGAAGGATGCATGTCTTGGCCGCATTTGAAGTATCTTTCAAAATGGGGCAGCCTTCTGTGAGAATCTTTCAGGCTGCATCCTCAGCTTTGAGACACAGCTAAGAACTTTGGTTAAACTTTGATGACATCAGTGCAAAAGTTGGTACTTGCAGCAGTGCATTAGTATTTATGTTTTCCATATACATTTTATGGCCAAAAGTATCTGGACACTCTTAATTTTTATGTTCAGGGGTTTTAGCTACAGCCATTGCTAATAAGTAGATAAAATTAAGCACATAGCCCTGCAGTCTTAGAAGACCAAAATGCACAATATTACAAAGTGCTTTTGTAAAGCATGCAAGCACTGGACTGTGGAGCAGTAGAAATTTCTTCTCTGGAGTCATGAATCAAGCTTCACTTCATCTGTTAGTCTGATGGATAAATCTGGATTTGACAGATGCCAGGAGAATACCACCTATCAAGATGTATAGTGCCAGCAGTAAAGTGTGGTGGAGGAGGGATAATGGTCTGGGGCTGTTTTTCAGGGTTTGGCTCAGCCCCATAGTTGCAGTGAAGGGTAATCTTAATGGTACACCACACAAAGACATTTTAGACAATTAAATACTTCCTTTTCTAGCATGAATGTGCCCTTGTGCACAACACAAGCTCCATATAGACATGGTTCTATGTGTTTGGTGTCGAGGAACTCCAGTAACCTGCACAGAGCCCTGACCTCAACCCAACTATACACCTGTGGGATGAATAGTAACATGTATTGTGAGTCAGGCCTTCTCATCCAATGTTAGATCCTGACCACTTTTGACTGATTGGACACATACACAATCCAAAATGTTGCAAAAGGCCTTCCCAGAATGATAGAGGCTGTTACTGTTTTAATTACTGTTGTTACCTTTTTATTGTCCATCCATCCATCCATCCATTTTCTAAGCCGCTTCTCCGTCAGGGTCGCGGGGGGGAGCTGGAGCCTATCCCAGCAGTCTTTGGGCGGAAGGCAGGATGCACCCTGGACAGGTCGCCAGTCCATCGCAGGGCAGACACACAGACACAGACAGTCACTCACACACTCACACCTAGGGACAATTTAGCACACCCAATTGGCCTGACTGCATGTCTTTGGACTGTGGGAGGAAACCGGAGAACCCAGAGGAAACCCACGCAGACACGGGGAGAACATGCAAACTCCACACAGAGAGGACCCTGATCACCCGGCCCGGGAATCGAACCCAGGCCCTCCTTGCCGTGAGGCTACCCGCTACCCACCACGCCACCGTGCCGCCCTCTTTTTATTGTCTCTTAGCATAATTATCTTGACCAATTTACTGAAAGCACTCTTCTAACTGCAGATAATTTCTTTCTTTGCTTGATGGTGAAAGTGACACTGGTTGGTGATTGGTTGAGAGTTGTGTCATTTTGTGTGATTTTGCAAACAGTCAGTTGCCTTAACATCATCAAGCAGCTCTCAAAAAAGAGAGTCTAAAGTCTCATATGTTCAATAAAAGTCTTCAAGTGCACTACTAGAAGTAAATGACAAAACACAAGATTGTGATCAATGCAGATCATTTTTTAGCAGTGATATTTACTACTGTCAAGACTGTGCACATACAATGTATGTATTATAATACAACTGTATTATTTAGGCCCATTAAATATGGAAAAAAATTGAGAAAATGCTATTATTTAAGTAACAATTCTGTTTTATTTTTTCCATTTCTTTTTTAAAGTTGCTTACATGGCCAAGTCAGCCCTAGGGTTCTATAAAGCGCCAAAAAAGGTTATATGACTTGTAGAAATTGCAGAACCATTTTTGGCACTATACACGATGCAATAATTTCCAAAACGGTTCTTTAAATAACTGTATACAACACATTCTCCATTATACTATTCAACCATGCAAAGAACACTTTAAACATTTACATGGTTATTGGGGTTGTCATGGTTATAGATAGCCATTCCCTTTACTAAAGAACCCCCTTTGTAAATATGTATGAGCTGACAACCTGGTGCAATTGGAGAAGCATTAAAATGTGTCAATTTTCCATTGAGAAAGTTTTATAACCTGCGCCAACTCAAAAGTTTCCATGAAGAAAACTGACTCAGGCTTTGTTTTCCTTTCTACCCCAAGGAGCATCTCTAGTCTCAGGCATGATAAGGCAGGATGAAACTAGGAGTTCATCAAGGGCAGCAGACCAAAGCAAAGCTATCAGGGAGCAGTGTTTAGACATGACATGGTATGTTTTCACTGACCCTTACTGGCCCACCACCTTTTGTACTCATATGTAATACAAATCTCTGGATGCTTTCTGACAGGTTTCAGGTCAGGGACTGACATCTGCTCAGATATTACGATCCCAGATGATAATTTACATTCTTTCTTTCTCTGGACAACCTCAGGGCAGAGACAGAGTTGCTTATCTGTTTTGAAGGTTTTGAAAGTACAGAGAAAATCAGAGAGAATGAGGGAGAGAGAGAGAAAGAGAGAGAAAGGGAAGGAGAGATAAAAAGAGAGAAAGAGAAGGAGAGATAAAGAGATAAAGAAGATAATGAACAGTGACTTTAAAAAAAAACCCATTTGTTCCATCCATTTTGGGGCCTTGTGAGGAGAACACATGAAGAAAATGCACTTTCCCTCTAAAAAAGTACATAGTTCAATCATATATTTACAACACAGCTCTCAGCCAATCAAGTGCCAAACTCCAGTCTCTGTTGGCCCAAAGCCTAAGACCCCATTCCCTCAACATAGAAACAAAGCAGGCCCCTTTAAAGGAGGAACAAAGGTCATATATTACTCTGCTTTTCTCCTTCAAGGCCAAATGCAACACTGCAACCACTTTTTACCCATTTTCCTTTTCTCTTCTAAAACAATATCTCTGCCCAGATGCATGAGCATACATTCTTTAAAGACATGAACTTTTTCAATTTTGTGCAATAAAATCTCATTTCTGATAGAATGCACCCTTGCTAGGACTTTTAAATGTTCTCTTTAAACATGTATTAATCAGCACAATCTTTAAACTTTTATGCTTCACAAAATATTTATTGCAGTGAGATTTACTGTCATATGAGAACATAGCAGACCCACACCATTATGCATTATGAGAGAATTAAATCCATTCAATTAAGCAGCTTTTTGACAGCAATCTGTTTACACTTACTCTAAATACCAAGGTGGTGAGTAAATTGAGTTATGGTGCCTGAGCTCATGTAACACTGCACACTATGCTGGTGGATGTTTTTTTTATATATATATATATATATATATATATATATATATATATATATATATATATTACGGAATCTAGGATTTTCAACATGATATTCCAAAAGTATTTGTGTCAAATAAATCTGTTAAGTTTATAGGGTATGCAAATATTGAATCATTAATGGTAAAAATTTAACCTTTAGCCACCACAGGAAAAAAAAAACCACTCTATTTTGAACTTTATGCATATTCAGGCCATATAATGCCTTCTGTAGAGTATGCATAACATTGAACTCCATATAACCTATGTATGTCTCTATGGATTTGCATTGATAAAAAGAGACACATACATATTGCTGATGGATGATGGGAGATAAGTTTTGGCTCCAGGTTTGTCTCACTCCATTGGGCAGCAGAAAGAAGAGCAGAGAGATGTGCGCAGAATCTGCCAGACAGTTTCAGCACTCCCTGCCAAGTGTCCCTATAATGAGAAAACCATTCTCACATCCTCCTCACTGCCTTCAGTGTGATAGTATAGCCCTAAATGCATTCATATAGAAAATAAGAACAAGGTTGAAAAATTTGAAAAATTAAGAAATGGTTTAGAGTTTGATAACTGAAGGCAGCATTTGCATGCATTGGGCATTAGGTATCTTGTACTCAAAATAACAGATATGCTATGATTCAACAACCAAATCCTGACCTAACTAGTAAAGTTGGGAGGTGTTAATCTATTTATAACACATTAAAAAGGTTCTTGTGGACCTGTGGTAATGGAACTGATGTTATTCTGTTTGGAGCACTTCACAGTTTACTGTTTTCCCTGTTCTGACACACTTAATTTAACCAAATTTACTGAAAAGCTCTCAGTATAAATTGGATCAAATTCATCAGACAGCAAACTGTTGCATGCTGTGGTCCTCTTGCCCATCCTTCATGTAAAAATGTTTTAGCATAGAAGCAAAAGCTTAACATACACTTCTGCTGTGGTTCCAAACCAGTGGATCCCTCATAATGCACAAACTTTTATTTTCCCTGATCTAACATGCCAGCTTCAACTCTTTAACTTTATCAAGACCTTTATGAGCTGTATGTCAGATCAGGGAAACAATGAAATGAAAACGCATGAGGTTCACAACACTGGCATTCTGAACCAAAGTGCTTTGAGTCATACCCTTAGTGTGGTGTGTTGTACTGAGTGTGAAGGCCTGATAGAGTGAGCAAACTGATGTGACAGCCTCCTGTGGTAGCGTCAGGGTGAGTGTCTCTGCTGGATCCATCTGAGAGACTGGCTTCAGATTCATTACTGCCTCCCCTCTGCGACCCCATCTACTTCTCCACAGGGCCTCTGGGAAAATATTTGTCTAAAACTAAGCAAGACTGGGCATTGCTGAGATGCTGGTAAATGCTAGGTTTTATATTTAGAGCTTCAGATAGGAGACCTGTTGCACCGATAAAGGTCTAGCTTCAGCTCCTCAACACAACCCAACACATATTGCTAGCTTCCACTAACTATAAACTTACAAAAACTGTATGTGTTTTGAGGATTAAATCTACTTCTCCGCACTGATGCGTTTAGCTTCACTTTTTTTTAACTCTCTTGTGAGTGGTTTGATCACAAAGTAGCGAAGGCCTAGTGACTGCCAAATTTGAAGTACCTTTGGAAAATGTCATTCAGAATGCAGAATATACAAATTATCCTAGTCCAAGTCTAAGTGGGCTGATGTCTTTGTTTGAAATGCCAAGTTTCAGATTCTTAAACAAATTAATCCAATCTGAGAAGAGTTTTGACTCAATCAGCCTGCCCCAAAGATCACACTTGGGGGTTGTGGTTTTCCTTAAGTGTACCATAATGTTACATATTTCTGAATTGATCAAAAATGCAGAAGCATTAAGACTGCAAGTTGCTGACGTCCCAGTGTTAACATTCATCTCCTGATGTTTCCAACAGTGTGTTAGATTTAAACAGTGGGTTTTAATGCCACAAAGCATGTTGATATATACTTAGCCCAATATCACTTTGATATATGTTACATGGGAAATAGGTGCGTTCTGGGTCTTTTGCACTTTTTTAGAAATCAGACACTCTTGGACTCTAACACAAGTACACAAAATGTGCAAGTGTGAACTTTGAGACATGCTGCAAGAGTAATAGGTTAGGAGCTATGAAGAATTTGCTCCATAGCACCCACCCATAGAACACTCAGGATTGTTTTTCACTTTCCTGAGTAGCAGTCAAGGACTCACTTGACCTCATCTAAGCTGCATAACTGTGTAGTGCTATAGAAGAAGTGTGGAAGAATAATTATGACCCTTGTAGGAGATTAACAGGAGTTGGTTTAGAGTCACGCTCTTTTGTCTAGTGAAGTGAGTGACCTAAGGGAAAGTATCAGAGGACTGTCCACCCTCTATCTAACCTGAGACATATTTGGCCTTCGAGTGTGGACAGATACTGACACATTAAAAAGCAGCATAATAAAAAAAGAGATGGAGGGAAATAATAAGAAAGTGGAGATAATCATAATGAGAGAAGTTGTGTGTAGAAATAGTGAGGGATAAAGAGAGACTGAAAAGGAAAAAGAGGTAATAGGCAAAGATGGAGAGAGGAGCCCAGTCTCCTTCAGCAGCCAACAGCCTGACCCAGTTCAGTTGGACCATAATCATGTGCAGCAATCATGAAATACAATAGCAGAGCTATGGACAAAGCCATTTTCCCTCGCTCCAGCCGAGAGGAGGTGAAGGAGGACGACTAGCATTTCACACAGAGACCAAGAAATTACGTCACCCTCACACACTTGCTTACTCTCCTTCTGTCACGGATGTACGTTTCCAGCATTTTCTGGAAAGATGTGACAGTAGACTTGCTCACACACACACACACACACACACACACACACACACACACACACACACACACACACACACACACACACACACACCATAATGAGAACAAGGTGCAGCCTTTTCCCTTCCACAAGGCAACAGAGACAAACTCGGGCAGCCTGCAAGCAACTATATCCCCTCCCCCCTTTTCTGCCTCTCTTTCTCCTTCTGAACATCTGTTTCTAGCCCCTCAGAGCAGGCCTTAGAGACAACAATATGTAGGTCACTACACACCACTGAAATCATGACCACATGGACCTCTGATGAGAGATCGTTAAACAAAAGCACACTGCACCATGCCCTCCGTCAAAGGGAGTGAGTTACAAAACAGACTTTAATACACCAGATATTCAACATCTCCGAACACTTGGTGACCCTTTATCAGTGCTTTAGTAAAAAAGAGAAACGTGTGAGACCGATTGTAAGAAAAAATAATCAATACTGACCCCTGGTGGTGACGTTTACAAACAATTTAAAAATTGCACTTAAACCACTGATTTGTGGGTTTTAGTGTTTTCCTGCTTAAACCCTCTTGTTTTAACCCCTTACATGGCCAGAGGCTGCCAGCGGGCCAAAAGTTAATTATTATACACTTCTATAATCTATGAATAGCTTAATCACTTTGCATTAATGTCCCTGTAGTTACTGGATAATAAGCTTAAGTGTTTAATAAGCCTGGCGCTCATGAAGGGCTTAATTAGTTTAATTAGATTAGTTGTGTCAGGTGTGGTTTGAGTAGGGAAAAAACACAAAACTGGAACCTCAGAACCACAGTTGGGAACCTGTGCTGAAGTTTTAAAGTTTGATGTAAATTTACCAGCATCTACATCTGATCTGGCACAATGCTTAACACTTTTGGAATGAGTTCATGATGTCGGCACAAAATTCAGCACATAAAAAGACACAGCCCATGAAGGTGATAACTGTCCAAGAGGATATTATATAACTTATGTGCAGCGACTTAGGATAGTGAAGGAATTTATTGTTTTGAATTGTGCTATATCTGTGTTACACATTCTGTATTTAGAACATTCTTCTATCTATTCTTGTTTATCCCTATATGGTCATGTTTGTCACACCTGTTACTTGTCCTGTATGAGCTACGTCTAAGCTTGACATCAGTCCAGCTAAATAACTGTGTTAGCCCAATGTCTTATGGGCTAGCTGTATGTCTGAGATCTTGAGCGTGCAACAATAAACTTCACTGTACAGACAACAGGCTGGCTCCCTGGATCCCAAGCGTTTAAAATTCTACAATAGCAAAAATTAGTAATGTTTATTTGATCATATTTTAATACTACAAATGCATTATCATTTAAAAATACATTTAAATCTATTTCAGTAATGGTTAATCTTCAGTGCTTTGAGGTTTGGAGTTAATGGTGGACTATTCACAGAAGAACTATACACAGAAAATGTGTTGGAGCTACCATCTCCATCTTGAAGTAATCTTGCTCTAAAAATACAATATGCTGATTGAAATATGAATAATACAATATGCTGAAAAATACAATATGCTGAGTTATTAAGTCTGTGATTATGTAGTTGTCTCAGTGCAAAAATATTGTACATTTATCCTTGATACTTGCTCCTGTAGGCACATGAGTCACTTCTTCCAGTGCCTGCAGTTCACTCCAACAGCAAACACACATAGACACTATTTCATTTCTAAGCCTAGTGAGTCTCATTGTCCTCTCGAAGTTCAGTTCTGGGATATTTCTGCTTGGCAAGTCTGACAAAGTCCTCAGCGCTGTCCAAAGAGACCAGGCGATCCTGGAAAAGGCACAGGCATACAAACATGTAATATCTGCAGGAATAATACCTTCCATTTTCTATGAACAACCTAGTCATCACTCAACCTGACTACAATTTTTCACAGATAAACAGATGAGTTACCATGACCAAGATGTATCTGTCATTGGGTTCCACTCCACGGGGAAACAGGCTGGACTCCTCACATACTGTGTGTAGCAACTCTCTGGCTCTCTCCACGTCCTCTCCATTCCTCAGAATACTCTGCTTATTTACTGCCAGCAGCAAGTCCACCTCCATCTGGTAACCTGGGATAATCATGCATCAATGAGAAGTTCTCCATTGTGTTTATAGCCTGCATTGTGCTATAAACAGAAGTGGGAAGAGGAGGCAAAACCTACAATCAAGTAAAAATACTGCCATTTATCAAAATAACATAACAATAAACTAAATGTAGCAAGTGTAGCTAAAAACTTGATCAGGAATAAATAAAGTAAAAAAAAGTCTTCTCAATAAAACTGAGTTCTCAATAAAACTATAGCTGAACTTTTTAGCACATCCAGTATCTTTCAGTGTCAGTTTAATAGGAAATACTTTTCTCTTTGGCTATAAAATTAACTGCTAAAGCTCCAGCATGGTGTGAGCATCAAGCAAAGCTTGTCCAGGTGATGAATCAGCAGAACAGAATGAAATTAAACACAAAATGTACATAGGAACAAATTTGTGAATGGCTAAAGTACAACTGAAAAAAGAAAACAAAAATAGTAGATTACCTTCCTCACAAATATACTTAAATATAAAGGAAAGTATTGTTTAATTTTTTTTTATCCATCCATCAAACTTTTTTTGAAGTACATGTAAACGAATAAATGTAATAGTTCCTGCCCAGGTCTGGTTATAAAGCATATACACAGGTTTGAACCAATGATTAAAAAACTTGGATGTACAGGAAAAAATAAATAGTTCAGAACAATTACATTATGTAGAGGTTCCTTAAACATTAAATGGGTTCAAAGAAAGGCTCTTTCGGGAGTCAAAAGTGGCATTACTCCAACTTTTTGACACCTTTTATTTTATGAGTGTAGATATGAGCTTTGCAAGCGCTGCTCAAGTGCCAAGAATGCTGTGCAGAGCAGAGAACACAGCCAAAGGAGATTAAGATGAAGAGTAGGTACAGATATGGAATGCTAAAATAAGAGAGCAGAGGCTCACCCAGCAGCACAAGAATCTTTTTCCAGCGTACACAGACCTCTCGACGAGCACACTTCAGTGTGTGGATGTCATAGTTCAGTTTCTCCCACTCCTAACAGACAGACAGACATACACACACACACACACACACACACACACACACACTGACCTTTGTTAACATGTGCAAAAACATAAAAGTGAAAGAGTGATCTGCAGGCCTTGGCCTGGATTGGTTGTATTGGGTTACCTGGATTGGATTTAAAAAGTGAATAAGTGAATAATGAAGCATGTGCTTTTCAGCTTGTGTACAGTCAGTCCTCAGAACATCAGGGCAGAGACTGTAAATATGGGAAGGTTAGAGAACTGCAGAACTTGCAAATGCAAACTAATACTCAAACCTCAAAACTGAAAGGCAGAAGAGTGTATAGTAGCTGCTATAAACTGTTGATATGAACCCCTTTCTGTCATGCATTGTAATACCCAGAATACCTCACATTTGAAAAGTGGTGATCAAGTCGTGAGATAGAGGTGGGCAATTTGGCAAAACTGTGCTATCACAATAATTTAAGAAATTTTCTTAATGCACGATGTGCTACAATACATATTTGTAAAAGTCAATGTAGTCACCATTGCCACGTTAAAAAAATACTACCAGAAAATATCAATACAATTATTTAAATTCAACATTTTACATACTGTGCTGCAATGAACCTAATTAAATAAGGCTAATTATGCCCTTTGTGTAACCAAACATGCAGCTGAGAAGTGTTTTTAGATACTGACAATATTAAGGATAGGCTCACAATAGCATATTTTGATGTATCCTCACATAATGTATCATGAAAATGATAAGAAGTCATATTTCCTGACACTATTGTAAAATACTTCACAAAAAAGATGATTGTGAGAAGATAATTACCAAATAGAGTTCACAGTTTATTACTCAAATTACATGTTACATATTAAAAGATTTTACTGTACAATTTATTAGATTTAAATCTATGATCTATATAAGAACAGTAATCAATGGCAGTGTATCATAAAAGCCCTCCATAGTTCTTGTGTCTCTCCATACAGTAATGCACCCATTATTATAGTGTTTAAAAATAAGTCTACTAATTTTTTTGTGCAGTGACAATATGAGATGCGCAAATGAAACAGAAAAAAGTAAATCTACCAAATCATATCATTTCAAACCTATACCATCAACACAACACGCTTTTAAAGTAACATTTAAGCATACTTCTATAGGGACAATGTCAAGCTAAAGAAGCAGTCTTAAGTGTAGTAACTTCGGAGAAGTCTAATACAACTTGAGGAATGAAAGATTCCTTTTTCCAGGCTGATTCGAGGTGAGTTAAGGCAGCAATGCTGATTGAATGATTGCATTAGCGAGAATGGAGGAGGAGCAGGATAATGGTCAGTGCTGTATATGGTGGGCTGTTGTACTGAAAGTGTTTAGTCTTATGGTCCCTGCTTCATATTACAAACACATTCAACTCTGTTTTGACCAAAAATTCCCCAAGCCATGTAACATCCATTCTTGAAGGGCAGGAAAATAAAATACTACTGACTCAGCTAGTCAAAAAAGCTAGTATAATATTTCAAAATGTAAAATATGTTTGAGTGTTTTCATCCCTCACCTCAGTGTCTTTATCCACTTGGTTCCTCATCATGATAAAGGCCTGCAGCTCCTGGTCTGATTCACCATCTGTGATGGAAATGGAGCTGCAAGGAGTTTTCCATGGGTTCCTCTCTTGCTTCAGTTCAGAGACACACTCCAGCTGGACTTCACTCCCACTTGACACACTGGCCTTACTGGAGGACTGATGACTGGTAAGAAAATCATGTAATACATATAATTTCTTAAATAAGGCAAGGAAACCTCTAAAATTACTTTAAATACCTAAACATTTAGAACAATTACCTAAGTATTTTGACCAGCAATATAGGAGCATTGTATATTATTGGTGACCACAGCAGTTGAGGTCCAGTATTTAATTAAATAGTTATATAATCAGATGTTCCAATCAATTTGTGAGGAATGAAGTTCTCCTTGCAGCATGAAGTTCTCCTTGCATACAATTATTATTTATACAGTTATATGGAACTATATTCTTTCAAAATACTGTATACTCCTAAATCCAACTGTCATCATGAATACTGTAATGTCGTGTAATGAAAACAACATATTGCTGCTGTCGGAAGAAAACCTTGTATCTCCGTTTTTGTCGTTTTTCAGTTTTTGACAAAATTTGAAAATGCCTCGTTCTTTACATTGTGTGTAAATTTCATGAAGAACAGACCAACAGAAACGGCCCAAAATGACTTGGAAAGACATCTGGTTCTAGTGACTTGCATTAAAAGTAGAGTAGGTTTTTTCCTTCTCCTGTAAAGTTACCATTTTGGAGATATAAGGTTTTCTTCTGACAACAGCGATATACTACTAAAATCATTAACTGTGGCACCTATAAGAAAACTTACCATAATATTGCATTCTTCTCTTCTTTATCATCAGTATGACAGCATAGAGTATAAAATGCACCCATTTGGTGCTCCAAGAAGGTTCCCAGAAAATGGTTAGTTATTCAATGCATTGTAAATCTCCTCTTTTAGCTTCTTAAAACAAGTAGCACACACAGTATCTACTGAATTCTACAGCCCTCCGAACTATACAAGACCAAGCATTTGCTCTAGCTGATATCTTTCAGCAGTTCCCTCCTTAACTTGATAATGTGTGCCTCCTGCCATGTGACTGAACACTCACTAGACCAACAGGAGGCAGGACCACTCAGGCAAAAAGAATCTCATGGACATTCCCCAGCAGCACCTTTCTACACAACATCTACTTATACCACCCTGTGAAAATTACTTGATTGGGTTATTTGAACCAAAATAGCTTGACAGCACTATACTTATGTATAGTTTTTAAAATTACTGGCCCTCCACATGGAAAAAGCACAACAGCAATGCATTTCAATATGTCTGGTAGTTAAATAGAATGCTCTGTTTTATGAGTCTAGTAAAAGCAGGGAGAATAGATTTCACAGCTGATATGTACTGTTGCTGTCTGAACAAAACCTTATGTCTCCAAATTGTTAATTTTACAAGACAGAGAAAAAACATTCTTAACTTTCAGTGAAAGTCAATGTAAAGACATTTTGACAATTTCCAGTGGTATATTCATCATGAAATGTTTACAAAATGTAAAGAATTTTCATATTGCAAAGCCAAAGATAGAGATACAAGGTTTTGTTCAGACATCGACAATGTTTTCATTTCAAGAGTGAATTGCTTAATGTCTCATTAGACAATGTTTTTTTGTTTATAATTTATTAAAAATTGGATGCACAGAAAATACAGTGAAGTTGAGTGTACTACAGATGTTAACTGTGGGGAGAAGATGAGTGCTCAAGAGACTCCAGGTTGGAGAGAAGAACAGAGGTGGGCCTGTAAGGGCCTGGGCTGGTAACTAGGGGGTGCTGTTGATCCCTGGCTCTCTCAGACTCCACAAGTCCTCTGGACTGTCTCCTGGAGCCAAAACTGTTTCTGCTATATAGGCACAGAGTATGGCATTTTACTCAGGTTGTATTCTCTAAAACAATTTACACAGTGAAAGCAGTGGAAAAACCTACAAACTGCATTTGTTATATTTTATTTAAATTTTAATAATTATTTAATTTATTTATATAAGTGATTAGTAGAGATGCTGAGTGAAAGAGGCAGGCAAGTGAGTGTGAGTTAGTTTGTGACCTGGCTGAGCAGGGTGGCAGAGCAATGATGCGAGGGCGAGCTGTGAGAACCAGCTCTCCTAGAAAAGCCTCCATCATCAGATTCTGTAGAGTATTAAGTAGAATCTCCTCCATCAGATCACTGAACTCAGGGCTTCTGTAGAGAGAGAGAGAGGGGGGGGGGGGTAAGAGACAGCATAATAAATACAATAATAGTTTCATATGACAGTTAGACTATGACAGTTATTAAATCACTGAATAACCTAAAGTTTCAGATTTTTCACTGATTGGTCGAGCTGTTGACATTATACATATAATGATAATATTATATATTATAAATATACATGATAATATTATATATTATAAATACGAATATGTGTAAATTTTTAAGTTACACCCGGATACCTGGTATCTAGTGTTGTAAAACAAATTGCACAATAATACATTACGTTATGCATCAAATTAAACACTAACATAATTAGGAAGTCAGAGGAGAATTATCAAGTTTTTATTTATAGTGGGTGGGACTACTTTGGAAAAGAACATCACACACTGACTGCAAATAGGGGCAGCAAGTAGGTATTTTAATATGTCTGTTATAAACTTCAGATACAACATGGAATGTCTTTTACAGGCTTAAAATGTCTGTGTTTAATCAAGAAGAGCAAAATATATTCAGCTTAATATATAGTTTAATATACTACTAGAAACAAGCCCTATTAGACATTAGTTTTTTTTAGTAGAGATGTTTTTTCCATGTTTTTCACAAGTTTAGATTTTTATTGTCTTAACTGAAGGCCTAGCTCTAACAGCCCTGGTCTACCACTGGTAAGCTGGCCTTAAAATGAGACTCATATTATTTTTTTCCTAATGGACTAAATCAGGGGCATCCAATCTTTTTCACCAAGGTGTAGGGTGGCTGCAGGTTTTCACTCTAAACAAGCTAGAGCAAGCCTGATTCTACAAATTCAAATACTTAGTCTCTAATTTAGTCTTCAGTAACTGATCATGTGTGCTCCAGTGGTATTGGAAGGAAAATCTGCAGCCATACCAGCCTTTTGCAGATAATATGTTTCAACAAATGTTCAGAACAAATGCTCTTATTTGTCCTGCTGCTGTTAATGTTTTTGCTTTTTATTCCCGTAAAACAATACTGCAGGAACATGATTATGCTGGTTCTGAATGGACTTAAAGCAGCTCACCTGCGAATGGATTCCTGCACCTTCATTCTCAGTTCCTGGTGCAGCTCCTGGTGGGGGTCTGGCCTCCATTCACCCTCAGGCTGTGGTTGTGTGTTTTTAACAGTGACGGGCCTGCCTGTATGTTGTGGATTTAGACAGGGGTTGTCAACTGGACACGGGGCCTGAGCAACAGGGGCAGACTGGGTGGGGAATGGCAAGGGAGAAGCAGGACGTAGTTGGGTAAAGTAGGGCACTGGCTCAGCTGAACCATTCTGCAGAGCCTGATGGAACTGAGGGTCATCCAAAAGACTCCTAAGGGAGGAAAGTGCTTTGTTTATGCCCACTGTTAATCATTTTGTTTGCTTAATAGTGAGATGAATAAGGGTGTCTGCATGTGTGTACCTGAGTAGTGATGTGAGGGTGTATGTGAGGATGTCTCTCTCAGGGCCATTTGTGAGGGGTAGCATGTGTGTGGAAGGAAGCTTACTCTCATTTGATCTGGACTGGGAAAGCTTTGGCTGCAGAGACCTGGAGAGGAGTTCAGGCATTTATCAATGAACATGCAGACACATTGACCGTCTCAATCCTATGAACAATGACACTTGAAGGCTCTCCATGGAATGTCATATGCGCCACAGACACACATTTATCCTCTTTCGACATTTCTTTAGCCCTCACTAACTTTATATAATACAATCAAAATTATTTATAGGAAAAAGTCTTTGAAACATGTTTTTCAGAGTGCATACCTGTAGATATGATGCTTGTTGAAGTGAGAGGGGAAGTGTGACTGGTACTCCAGCAGGGAGTGTGAGCGTGCAGTCACTCCCAGATGAAGAAGTACAGGGCGGGGAGGCTCAGGGCGTCTTCTCCCCACCTGCTGCTGGACTTTACTCACCATTCGATTCTGCCTAGCATTTGACCTTTCAAGAACAACCTCAGTGCTACTGCTTCGGATGGGTGGCAATGTCTAAAACAAAACATAAACATAGACCTGTAAATATTTGACAATATATTTGTGCAATATACTGATGTTTTTTACAAAATATCAGTGACTTTTAAAATCTTTATTCTTTAATGATTTAGATACTTGTAACATATACTTTATTCCTGCAGGGTTTGTATTATACCTTGTATTTTTGTTTTTCAGAGGGGAGTTTCTGTTCTGCTATGCAAACCTGAGTGACAAAAAGTCAATTTATTTCAGTGATCATATGTAGCGAGAATGAGTATGAGTATGAGTGAGAATATGTAATATGTATATTAGAATAACAGTTAAAGCAGGACCTGAGTAGGTTTGCTCTGTGAGACTGTCTGCATCAGGTCCTTTTCGCTTATAGTAAATTCATGTTTTTCTCTCTCTTTCTCCACCTCCCATTGCTGTAGCTCTCTCTGGTACTGAGCTAGAGCCTCCTCTAGTGTAATCTGCCAAACACATGGAAAAGCAAAGATTTTATTAGCATCACTCTGTTTGATTAAAAACAATCAGTGTGTTTGGAGGGGCAGAGTTTGATATATTTACCACACATAACCATGAGAATGTATGTGCAATTGAGTGTGTGATAGTGTTTGTGAGAGTGTGTATGTGCCTGCATGTGATACTCACTTCACAGATGAGGTCTTGCTGGTAGAATGTGGGGCTACCTGAGGTGTATATTGTAAGGATGCAGAAAGCACTCTCGCCTGCAGCTAGAGATCCACTCACTGGATGGATATCTACTGCCTACAGAGATAGAAATCCACAAATATGTTCATACACTATGGAAATACAGACTTATATGTAAGCACTGCAGCATATTGTCAAAACCTCTAATATATAACAAGAAGAAACTTTACAAAAGGATGTATTATAGGAGAATGAAAAATGTTCTTAACTTGTGTTAATGTGACTTAAGTTTAAATGTAAGCTAAAATTATAAAAGCTATTTTCAAAGCAGTATGTTCATTTGAAGAGATCTCTGCTTTAAACATTGCTATGTAATATATGTAAATGTTTTTTAGGTCTTTTACACCAGCTGCAACATATTGCAATGCTATGTTGACATTATACTAGCAGTTATGTATATCCGTATTGTACATCAGTTCTACTTTAATATATAAAGTTTGTAGCAGACATTGAAGTAATGGGTATTAAGCTCATCTTTCCACACTTATTTTTGAGCCCCAACATGTGATGTCAATCTATAAAGACCAAAACATGTTTTTTAAATCTCCTGCCAAATCCATTATCTTATGATAGAAATGATAGGTATCTTTAAATGTGTCCTTGAAAGTTCCCATTTTACACACCTGCTTGTCATCTTGCTCCTTAAGCTTCCATGAGTACAAGATTTTGTCACTGTGGGAAACATTGGTCAAAAACAGGATATGTGTGCTCCGAGAGCAGACTGGAATATCACCAAATGACACTCTCTCCTCTGACAAGAACGCCACCTACACATACAGAAGGGAGAAAAACTGCCCTGTAAGCCTAAGAAGTAATGTGGAAATGCAAAAGGCAAACATGCAGGAACAATGAGCACTTTATTAGACTAAGACCAATAACAGTTTTAAAATACCAGGCTAGAAAAAAAGAAAACTATGCACATGGCATACAGCTGTTTCACACAAACTGCCAGACTATAACTATTTGTAGCTTAAGTTGTATTTTAAATTACTTATATTTCCCTTTCACCTGTCCAGGTAAGGCCACCTTCTGGGTGCCTGGCACGGCAGGATATCCATCATGAAACTGAAAAGGCACAGAATCTCTCTGATCAAAGCCATAGCCCTCAAAAGTCACCAGCATACTGTCTCCTTCAAGCACGTATATAGGGATGTCCACCTAAAAACAATCAAAAAATCAACAGTGAGTTAAAGAAGGACTGAAGTATTTATAGAGAATAATTTTATATACTTCCCCATACATATATACTATATACTTCTTATACAATTTTCTACAATTTTCTTTAATTTGCAAACATAAGTGTCACACAGGATTTTACACTGAGGCACCTAAGCCAACATTACATCTGTCTATGTTCTGAGTTTTGCTACTTCTACATTGCATTCTATAAGCGAAGACTGAGAGTAAACATTCATGTAGATTTTTCTTTGCTGCTATATGTGTAAAAAGAACAGTGTGGTAATCACACCTGTGACCTTCAAAATGTTACTGCGTTCCATCCATTCAGCATAAATCTAACTTTCCACAACATCTTTTATCAAGGATTAATGATTGAAAACTGTGTACAAGCACACTTAACATCATGCACACTGTTATAGCACCCACAACAGCAATGTAAAAATGAAAAAAAAATTAGATTAGACCAACGGACAAAACAGCTAGTACAGAGGAACTAACGCTGTATGTTTTGGCCTCTAGGGGAGAGAAAACCCAGTCCAGTGTGACTGTGTGACCAGGCTGCACTTCTCCATCTGGGTTCAGGCACTGCAAGACAGGGTGGTTGAAGTTGTCCTTCTGCAGCTGCTCCAGGGGAGATATGTCCACATGGTACCTCAATGGAAGAGCTCCCCCATTATACAGCTCATACACCTACACACACAAATTGAAAACTTGTCATTAACCAGAAATGAAAGAAACTCATAGAACTGAATCGATTATAATTCTGTAGTTAAAAAATAAGCTCTCCTTTATTTCTGTATGCTGTACATTAAATTATGTACATTAAATGTAACTTAAAAAATGTTACATTTAAAAATATGAAAATGTAACAGATTTCAATCTTCTCATTCAGTAAATCTGGGCATTTTGCTGCATATTGACATGAATCAGGGGTGGGAGGAGTAGGGCTGTCAGTGGAAGCTGCCTGAAGGACAATGACCCAAACCTGTTTGGGTGGGTAGAATCCCCCGACAGCCACAGGAGCAAACACATGTCGATTGGAGGGGATGTGAATATATCGTCTATCTTTCTCCACTGTCACACCCACAAAATTCAACTGGGGAGAAAAACCAGACCAGGACCATTTTCATTCATTTTTAAGTCCAAGTTCAAGTGAACTGAAAGTATGCAAACATTCTTGTTAAAAGTCAAATTCAACAGCAAGGAATGCTACTTGACTTACCAAAATCTCTCTACCATGAGAGAGTTTCAGAAGGACCGGAAGTCGATAAATTCCAGCAAAGTCATGCCTGGGAGAGAAGAATCCTTAGTCTCAGTGTATCCCTAATAACACACTGCTAAAATGAGGAGAACAAGGTGTCTGGTGTTGCTGTCTGACCTATAAGACAACTGTACTGCCCTCTGCTGGCCAGGCTGCAGTTTGCCAGTGCGTGGGGAGATGGAAAACAGTCTGTTATCCTGCACCTTCATTTGATGGAGCTCAGTTGGGGTGAACTCTCCACTTTCAGCCCAATACTCCAGCTCGATCTGCTGGTCCTCTGGGAGCAGGAACGACCTAAGAAAGGATTAATGATGTTCTGATCAGTTATCCTTGTCACAGCACATATGTTTTTACATTATTTGCCTGTTTTAAAGATTACAGTGGATTCCTTGTTTAACTTATTGTTGTACATGCACTGTGTTGATAAAGTAGATAGATTGGCAGACATGGAGGGGCGGGCAGTACCCACCACTCTACATGGATGCTTCCAGTGTTCTCAAACATTAGCAGGACATTGGAGGGGTCCGCACCGAGAGGGGCAGCGCTGAAGTTAAAATCCAACATGGTCGAGGTGAAGATGGGTGGACAACGACTCAAGCTGTAAAAACACATCAAGAGAAAACAGGTAAAAGGGTATAATTTCACACTTTTCACAGCCTGTGTCAACCTCGAATATAACGTGTACATTAAGTAAAAAAAGAGAACCTCTGATTTTAGGCAGTGCCAGAATAACACTACCTGTGTCTGGTGGGCACTCTGTAGGTCAGCTCGGGTGGGCTAGGGTCACTGCGCAGGTAAGTATTGAGTGAGTCTAGAGAAAAGAGTCTCCAGAGTTGCAGCTTACTCAACCCCTCCATGCTGCCACTACTACGGACATCTGTCACTTCCAGAGTTGGGTATACTCCCTCTGCCTGGACCTGGCACAAAGAGCAGGGCTCCCCCACTACCAAGCCTAGGGAATGATCACAGAGAAAGAGAAGGGTAGAGTGGAACAGACAGAAAGGTGAAGATGCTGGAAAAAAGTTACAGGTATCTATACAGTACCCTATACATAACGCTATGCCTGACTACAATAAGACTCAAAAACAATAAGACTCAAAAAACACCTTTTTCTAATTAGTGAATTAAATTTTAAGATCCAACAAGATATGACAAGGTATCTGACATTGTCATTCAATGGCACACACACAGTTTGTATAGTCCACACAGAAAACCACTGCCAATATAATGGGACACTAAAGTAGTCACATGAACCTAAGGTCACAATTCCAGTCATCAGCTAGGGTATAAAGCTCCCGGGCAATGAATTGTGGAGTAGTGGCACAGCATTCTCTGAAGTAAAGCAGCACCATTGAATTATGAGCATTCATGTGATTGACAACATGAAAAACATTCAAAACTAAGTTCTGAATAAAGGTGCAGTACCAGAGGCATTCAGGATGTGGTAGCGGATGGTCCAACAATATCGAGCCCTGCGAGCTGGTCTCACGGTTGTGCGGATTAGCAATCTGCAGCGAGCTGGGATAGTAGCCTTCATGGTGTCTATCTCCAGAGCTGCAAAAGGAGAAGATAGGCACTTATCAGCACAATAGAGACGTCCAATATAACATTTCTCTCATGGAGAACTAGCAATAAATCTTTGTACAACATAAGTTCTTGCGTTGGCACAGACTTGGCCTGTAATTGCTGTGAAGTGTTTACAGTGGTCTCCTACCACTAGGATCTTGGAGCACTTCTTCAGAGAAATGTGGGGCAGTGATGCTTTGAAGCACAGTCAGAGAGAAGCTAATGGCGCTGCAGCCACTGTTCATCAGAGGAATCTCAAATGATTTACAACCTCCAACCAGTACTTCACCCAGATCCAGAACTGAGCAATCTGCCTGGAATCACAGGACAAGACTGTAGACTGAAGATCAGTGACAAGCACAAATTGTACAAAGACACAACACGAAGAGAAACGCACAACATGCAAAGAAATCAATTGGTAGAAATTACTTTGCTAATGCTATTGTCTATGTTAAATGAAAATATGTAAGAAAACCCAGTCTTAATGGAATCCCTGCTTTGTGTTTGTAGGCAAAAGAGGAGACATTATCATGATTTGAATTTCATGAAAAGTTTTTAGAAGAACTGTAAAAAAGTAAAGACTCAAACTGGTTGATACAGAATGTAAATGGCATGTAATGTAATTAACTACATAAATTATGTTATTATATTTATTATTATATAATTATATTTAAATAGTATAGAAAAATGACAACAATAACTCTAAAGGTTCTTAAGGTTAATACATACCTGTATAGAACCTTTGGCAGCTAATCCAACAATCTTGATGGACAGTCTGGATTTCTTGCAATCTGGTGTCTGGACAGGCCAAAAATTAAGCGTAGCCTTCATACTATGTATCTTTTCCTCCAGTGGTGTGAAGGACCAGGTCTGAACCTAAAAAACAACAAAAACTCCCTTTAATTTTATTTAAAAAGGCAATAATGATCAAGAACAATCAGTCATAAGTATCAAATGCATATCTTAACATGCCAAGTCTTACAGCATCCTCACTCACTTGGAACTCATTGGGCTGCAGTATGCCTGAGTCTGGTTGTACAGAAAGAGCTTTCTTATCTGAGCCACACACCCTCCAGAAGAAGTTCACTGGTACCCTGCTCAAGTTCCTGACCCTCAGACTTCTCTTAGAGCAGGAGCCCATTGCCGTAGGTCTGAAGAATAGGGTCCCATCACCCTCCAGAACCATATGCAGTTGCTCCACAACACTCACCACATTCAGTTTCTATAGACAAAGAAAACTCAGGGAAACCAGGCAAGCTGCAAGACCAAAAACCACAATGCAATAAGTTACATGATACTTTTTTAATCCCACAAACGGGGAAATTCCACCTCAGCATTTAACCCATCCATGAAGTGAAGCACCACATACACACTAGTGAATACACACACACTAGGGGACAGTGAGCACACTTGCCCGGAGTGGTGGGCAGCCCTATCCATGGCACCCACGGAGCAATTGGGGGTTAGGTGTCTTGCTCAAGAACACCTCAGAACACCTCAGTCATGGACTGTGTGCACTGGGGATCGAACCGGCAACCTTCCGGTCACAGGGCCAGTTCCCTAACCTCCAGTCCACGACTGCCCCCAAATGGCTCAAGAACACCTCCGTCATGGACTGTCGCCACTGGGGATCAAACCAGCAACCTTCCGGTCACAGGGCCAGTTCCCTAACCTCCAGCCCACGACTGCCCCCAAAAAAACAAGTTGCCGTGGCTGGGATGCATGAAGATTTGTGCTTCTGAATATACCTGTGTGTGTTTGGGGCTGGCATTAAGCTGCAGAGTCAGCGGTAAACTAGCAGGATGATCTTCAGCAGGAGTGGATCTGAGAGTGAAGATCTGATGGCTGCCAGGTGGTACCAACCCACTAGGGGGCAGCACACACACAGCAGGGGACTCCTCTGGGTCCAGTCTGAAAATGATGGGAAGGTTGCCTGTGTTCTGCAGGAGAACAGTCCGGTAGCAGACTTGACTCAGAGCTGGAAACATCTGAAGAACATAAATTACAAACAGAGTAATTAAACAGACAGTATGACATTCATGGAAAAAATAAGTAAGAAATTCTAAGAAAAATCTAGCAAGATTCATTATTCAGATCTGTGTACTTTGTATGTACATTCATATGCAAAAACTCAGACAAATGAAAAGTTTTCTTCTTTTCAATTTAAATTAAATTAATATATGCCCTATAAAAACATAAATATGTGAATATATGTCTGCGAGATGTAGTGCACAAATTCAATTTATTTGTAGAGTTTAATATATTGGAAAAATGTAAGACATAAATATAAAATGAGCTACAACTTTTTGTCTATAGAGGATGTGTACTTACTTTCACTTAGAAAATCAACAAAACCTTTGCCCCAACCTTTGCATAAAACTGTATATTCTCTCTTCCAGTGGTTTATATCTCAGTGGAGACCAAGAGTGAGAGTCCTAAATGCTTGGACCAACTGTCACCTTCACAGCTTCTTTTCAGAGGCCATCATCCTCCCAAACAAGGACCCTTCTCACATCTCTCTGCTTTAAACAGCTGTATATCACTTTATTACACAGATTACACATACTGTAATGTACATGACCACATAATCTTTCTGAATAAGAATCTTTTTCACGTTGCCCTAGCCAGTGCACATCTGCATTATAATATATTGCAATATGCATACACACACACATCATCTAAACCACTTATTCTTCTGGGTTTGGGGTGGGGGTTTGCTGGAGCCTATCCAAGCTGTCATTGGGCATAAGGCAGGATACACCACAGAGAGGTCACCAGTTCATCGCAGGGCATTATTGCAATATACATATAACATTTAAATTTCAATTAGCTGTACATATTGTTTATATAGGTGTCAACATAAAATACTTTTTAAATAAATATATATTATATAATATATTATATACATAATATATTGTATATTTTATGTTGACACAAATATGGCAAATAAAGATTCTGATATGTACTTTCACTACTTTGAGTACAGACACTTCAGTCTGTATGATTTTTGTTTATGTATTGTAAGTGTTACAGTAATTGCTTAGAAAGAGTGCTTGTTTGCATGACTTACCACTTGAGGGTGCTGCAGAGAGAAGCAGGGGATAAAGTGCTCATTTCCAGGCTGGAAGGAGTGAGCGCTTACCCTGACCGTGAGACACCAGGGAGGACACAGAGTGCGGTCTTCTGTTTGTCGATGGTCCCGCAGAACCTGCAATCCACATGACATTCACAGACAATCCATCAGCAAGCATTTATTATATGGCAGAACAGCACCTACTGTATGTAAACTGTCCAAAAGTTTGTTGACACCTGTGCATTCTATATTTGTCCTGAAATCAAGGGTAATAATAGGGAATTTTTGTCAGGGAACACTAAAACATTGCAGTAAGGATCTGACTGCACTCAGCCACAAGCGCATTAGTAAAGTGAAGCACTGATGTTGGGTGATTAGTATTGGCTCACAAATGAAACTTCAACTCATTCCAAATGTACTCGATGGAGATACATCACACCAGAGAACACAGCCCCACAAAACAAGTTTTGTTTGCTCCTCTAGCTGATGTTTGCTGTTGGGCATGGTGATTTTAGGTTTATGTGCAGCTGCTCCAGAGCCTCTCATTCTATTTCCAGCGATTTTCTATAGAGATCACACAAGCTATGTATGCACAATTAATAGCTATACTGACACGTAATATATGTAAGTTTGTCATAAATATAAGTGTCCAAGCACTAGAGTAATCAAATCCAACCCTGGACTTTACCTTGTAGAGAGCAAAGCACTCAAGCTGTGCTGCATTGAAGACATTGTGCTGTTTGGGTGTATAGGTCACCCTGAAAGCTGTGGACTTTAACGGGCTAAGGTCACAGGTGAGAGGAGTGATGGAGAAAGGGGAATCAGCAGGAGGGGTCCACAGCAGAGTCAGTTTGCCTTTAGTGTGGTTAGTGATGGAGACTGATCGAGATGCTGGCCCAGCATTGAAACACAGTTCAGAGGGTCTCACTGTGACATGGTGCATGGGGAAACAGTTGGGGTCTCCACTCTCATGAGCGTCTACTTCTGCCTCGTTTGTAGAGTTGTTGTGGAAATACTCCTCCATCGCGCTCCGCTTAGAGAGAGGCAGTTTGGACAAAGAAGTGTCCTCTGATGAGTCCTAAAAAGCAGAAATTATACAGTCGTGCTTCTATTGTGCTAATTAGGTGTTTTTTTGAAAATATCCAAAAATGGGACGTTAGATACTTTACTTTTACCCACATCTATATGACACATCCATACATACACAAAAATGCATGCACACACTCAAACCTCTTGAAATAGTAATGCCCCGTTTTCATCCAGTTGCAGTTTATGTTCAGCCAGCATTGCACTGAGAATATCAGGTGGGTAGCAGGTGAGGCCACGGAGCAAGTTCAGTCTGTACACATACAGGTGTCTGGGGTGTAAGATGGCTGGCTTCAGCAGTTCTGAGTGACAGGTGCCAATCAAGTCCAAAAAAAGTGGCTCCTTCAAAAAGTAAGACACATTATCATTTACAAAAATAATAATTAATAACTGTATTCTGTATTTGATAAGGGTTCTAAATTGTTTCTGCCTATATTGCGATGATAAATTACTTCATCACATTATCTGTACAGAGCTAATATCAACTATCGCTACAATGTGATCACGATTAAAGTAAATTAAATTAAAGGAATTCAATTGCATAACAATTTTAAAAAACATGTTTACAGAGGAATTAAAGTATATAAAATAAAGAAAGAAAAATACTTAAACAGAAAGTAAATAAACACACTTTTTTTTCTTTTTGTGGCTCAGTTTTTTCATAACTATGCCACTGTAACAAACCCTGTGCAGTATGAGGCAGGCTGGTCTCTTGTAATATGTTATTGGATGATGGGGACGAAACCGTAGATGTAGACTGAAACTGCTATTAGCTGGTAAAGTTCCACTAGGCTGGTCAAGAGTGAAGACACTATGGCTGCCAGGATCCATGTCAAACTGGTAATGTGCCAGTACGGAGGAAGAGTTTATGATGTGAATAATACGCATGGCTTCTACTCCCTCTTCCACACAGCCAAAATCCACCACAGAAGAACTTAAAGAAACAACTGGACCTGAAAGCATCAGGGAAATAGATACACATTCACTCTAGTCAGTCATGTCTACCTGGTGTATCATTACAGCTTTATTTCTGTTATGGCCCACAGTGATTGAACAATCCATGAGGATCCCGAAGGATTTAGAGAAAGAGGGCTTACTAACAGCTTATGCCTTCTTAGCGATTTGAGTGTTCTCCTTGTATATCTTACCTATGCATGAGCCAGTGACTTTGAGTAGATCTCTGCTGACCGCCCCAGGGCAGGTGAGGCTGAAGTACTCCATACTGGTGCTGTCCACAGTGAGAGGAGTGAAGCACACAGGCACTTTCAGTACTGAGTGTGAAGCCACGTGCCCCTCATGCACATCACACTGGAACACAGATTCCATTAGAGCAGCTTTCCGTAAGCGAGTTAGAGAGAAGGAGGTGCTTACCTGCCAGAGGGATAAGACCCCAGTGTTACACAAATAAGCCAAAGCATGGTACTTTAAAATAAGACAACCCTTGTGTTCATAAATGGTTTACAATTAATGGTTAATTAATGGTTAATGGTTAATTAATAAAAATATAATTAATGGTTGTTAATTATGTCTTAAAAACCATAACCTTTTAGAACACATAAATAAAAAAGGCAACAATGACCTGTTGTTTCCCGTAATAGCACACATTAATTTATACTGTTAAATAACAACTCCCTTTTGCACTTTTTATTAATGTGTTATAACTGCTTATTAATAAAATTTAAGTGTTTATGACCTAACTAATAACCATTAACAAACTAATTTTAAACCATTCCTAAACCCTTCATAAGGGTAGTCTTATCTTAAAGTGGTACCCAAAACAAAAGAGTAAAGATCACAACCAAAAGTAAACAGCATTAAAAAGTTTACATAGAGACAAGCCATTGACTTCACTGAGGATCACAGTGACTCACTAAAGATGGGTTGTAGATCTCAAAATGTTTTTCCAGGGAGCTCCCAATTGCGATGCTGCCAAATTCAAGCAGCCCACAGCCTTCTTCCTGGCCAGGGGAGATAATCTGAAGATGAGGGTACTTGGCTAAAAAAACATAGAGGAAACAGTAATATGAAAACTGAAGAATATTAAATTGTCCAAAGAATTGATTTTTTTTAAACCGAGAAAAATTATATTTAAGTATAAGGAGAACTTGTATGCTTAGAAAGCAAAAAATTCCAAAGGATTTGAACAATTTAACTACATATACACTCACTGGCATTTCATCAGGTACTTATTCTATATGATTATACTTAATAATTATACAAAAACTGGACTGTATGCCAGTTGGACTGGGCTGTACCCTACCGGCAAAGTAGGTGTGTCTAATAAAGTGGCCAATAAGGGTAATAATGTGTAAGAAAAAAATAAACAGTTGCCTGATAGACACATTCAAATGTGACACCCATTAATACACTGCTCAAAAAAATAAAGGGAACACTCAAATAACACATCCTAGATCTGAACGAATGAAATATTCTCATTGAATACTTTGTTCTGTACAAAGTTGAATGTGCTGACAACAAAATTACACAAAAATCATCAATGGAAATCAAATTTATTAACCAATGGAGGCCTGGATTTGGAGTCACAAACAAAATGAAAGTGGAAAAACACACTACAGGCTGATCCAACTTTGATGTAATGTCCTTAAAACAAGTCAAAATGAGGCTTAGTATTGTGTGTGGCCTCCACGTGCCTGTATGACCTCCCTACAATGCCTGATCCCTACAAAGCATCTGCCAACTCCTGGACAGTCTGTGGTGCAACGTGGCATTGGTGGATGGAGCGAGACATGATGTCCCAGATGTGCTCAATCGGATTCAGGTCTGGGAAACGGGCGGGCCAGTCCATAACTTTAATGCCTTCATCTTGCAGGAACTGCTGACACACTCCAGCCACATGAGGTCTATCATTGTCCTGCAATAGGAGGAACCCAGGGCCAACCGCACCAGCATATGGTCTCACAAGGGGTCTGAGGATCTCATCTCGGTACCTAATGGCAGTCAGGCTACCTCTGGCGAGCACATGGAGGGCTGTGCGTCCCTCCAAAGAAATACCACCCCACACCATTACTGACCCACTGCCAAACCGGTCATGCTGAAGGATGTTGCAGGCAGCAGATCGCTCTCCACTGTGTCTCCAGACTCTGTCACATCTGTCACATGTGCTCAATGAACCTGCTTTCATCTGTGAAGAGCACAGGGCGCCAGTGGCGAATTTGCCAATCCTGGTCTTCTCTGGCAAATGCCAAGCGTCCTGCACGGTGTTGGGCTGTGAGCACAACCCCCATCCCCTCATACCACCCTCATGGAGTCGGTTTCTAACCGTTTGTGAAGACACATGCACATTTGTGGCCTGCTGGAGGTCATTTTGCAGGGCTCTGGCAGTGCTCCTCCTGTTCCTCCTTGCACAAAGGCGCAGGTAGCGGTCCTGCTGCTGAGTTGTTGCCCTCCTACGGCCTCCTCCACGTCTCCTGGTGTACTGGCCTGTCTCCTGGTAGCGCCTCCAGCCTCTAGACACTACACTGGCAGACACAGCAAACCTTCTTGCCACAGCTCGCATTGATGTGCCATCCTAGATGAGCTGCACTACCTGAGCCACTTGTGTGAGTTGTAGAGTCCGTCTCATGCTACCACGAGTGTGAAAGCACCACCAACATTCAAAAGTGACCAAAACATCAGCCAGAAAGCAGAAAGGTACTGAGAAGTGGTCTGTGGTCCCCACCTGCAGAACCACTCCTTTATTGAGTGCGTCTTCCTAATTGCCAATGATTTCCACCTGTTGTCTATTCCATTTGCACAACAGCATGTGAAATTGATTGTCAATCAGTGTTGCTTCCTAAGTGGACAGTTTGATTTCACAGAAGTTTGATTTACTTGGAGTTATATGGTGTTGTTTAAGTGTTCCCTTTATTTTTTGAGCAGTGTATATTAATAATTATTGTATAATTAGTATGACAGCAATGTAAGTTTGGTAAGGTCAATGAACTCACACAGTCCTCTTAATAACATGGTGCAGCTGCTTTCGCCATTATCCCCGAATGTGCAGGTAGCTTCTGTCTGGTACACTAGTGCTTCCTGAGGTTTAAATGTAACAGTGACCTTGCGCCCTTCTCCTGGCTCCAGAAGCCCACTCACTGGTGAGATCTCAAACGGTGGCTCCACCATCCACTGGAAACCAGTCCGCAATTTACTAGGAGATAACAACAGGTGAATTACATTGATTTTTCATTAATTCTACATTGACAAACTCACTATTTCTTAAAGCAGTGGTTTCTAACCCATATCTCCATGAACATAGCTAAGGGTTGCTTGCACAACAGAATGTCTGTTGATGTCTCCACACCTGGTATTGCGGAACAGAAAGTTGGCACTTGAGCTGTGTTGAACAGCACAGGGAGGCAGCTGTACTGAGTCGGGCAGCTCCAAGGCATGACACAGCATCACTGCACGGAGTGATACCTGGAATGACCCCTCCTTACAGCGGAACTCAATGTTGTCCACATACTCACACTACAGAGGAATGACAATAAGAACAGTCAGTTATTAACTCATGGTACATAGATACAATAACACAAATGAATAAGGTACGTAAGATAAAATGGCTCCTAATGTGCTTATGACTTTTATTTGAAACCAAGCTTACAAACCCACAAATCATGGAAGCTATGGCGCAGTCATAAAATGAAAAAGGTTCAGGGAGGAAACAGTATACCTTCTGAAGGGGGCGAAAACTTATTGGTAGCGAGAAGGATGTCCCGGGACTCAGAATGATGGTCTGAGGAAACAGTGTGTTGAAGAATTTGGACACAGGTGGTCTGAAAATAGAAAAAGTCTAATTAAATTAAACAATATAGGTCTATTATATCTTTTTTCTCATATTGCAATAAAAGGTGAGATCATTTGCACAACAATCAAACAAATACATCTTACATATGTCCTTAGATTTCAGTGTTCCCTGTGCTGCCCAGAATCACACTGAAGGTGAGACTGACCTGAAAGTGAGTTTCTGCAGTTTCCCATGCACATTTTTAAGGATCAGTGATTTGGTATATTCTCCTCCCAACTCCCAGCCCTCCCAGACAAGCTCAGCACAAGTCTCCACTCCTAAGAAACAGCTGTGCTTGGGTGCTCTTTTTTTCGGAGGGTCTTCTGATCGATGCATACCTGAAACCTGCATTTCACATAGACAACCAACAAGTAACCCTGAGCACTTTTTTATATATTGCAACTGATTCACAAAATCAGAACCTGCATTGTTAAGAAATAATTGTTAGATTAATTGTTAGAAAATTGTTGCTAAATTGTTAGAAAGTTAATTTGATGATAAAGCCTTAATACTGACAAGTAGGCTAGAGCCTGATACAATGTCCTGGGCAACTTTTTATTGCCACCAGAGGGCAGCATAAGCAAATTGTTAATTATAGTCAGGCTTTAGATTGGTGGACTGTGATTGAAGGCAAGGTGGCTGAAGATAATACTATTGATAACATAACCCTTAGCAAGCTGTATGTCTATAAACAAGTCGGATGACACTGCAACTATCTTACCTTTCCATGCGTCTTGTATGGTTCCCATTGAATTCTATCGCTCAGAGAGTTGACTGGGAAATCTGCCAGCATTGCAACCTGTTGGGCAAAATGTTTGACCTCTTATTCTATACGATTCTCTCAGTCACAGGTTTCTCTGATCTGATCTATCATTAGTCTGAATACCGTAATTTAATTTCTTTGGAATACTAATACACCAAATGTTTTGGTTATTAAAAGATCAACGTATTTGTGTGCAGCTGAACAGAACAGACCACTGCAGCCACCTTCTTGATTTTTATTCGATAAAAGAAACATCAGAAAAGGCAATTAGTTTAAATATGAAAAAATAAAGAGAAAATAAATCAGATTTAAAAATAATTATGCAAGGCATACTAATAAGTTAGCTAACTGTGCAGTATGAGCCACTTTAGGAAATAAAGTGATTAGCTAGCTAAATTCAGTGATTTACCAGAGGACTGTATTGCAAAAGTAAATATTGTTTTAATTACTCTTAAACTCGTCAGTTATATGAATTAGACCAAAATTACGATGTCTCCAGTATAAGCTACTGAATGGGCTATCTTCGATGAAACTAATGTTAACATAAACATAAAGCGATCAATTTAACGTTACCACAATACCGGATGCTTACATGCAACAACTGGCAGAGTTAGCTAGATTAGCAAACTTCAACGAGGTTGAAGCTGGGCTCATATTCACCAGCTACATGCTCCAATTTCCCGGTTCCACCTTGAATAGTCCAGCTGTTAGTTACATTCCATGCGTCTATAATCTAAATAGCTACGCCGGAGGCGCCAGAAAGTAACGTAACTGCGGCACCATTTAAGGTGGAACGGGAAAATTCGAATAAGAAGCTGGCTTCTAACTTCAGCCACAGTTATGTAGCTAGCTAACGTTATTTGTTAAGTAACTCGGTTGATTAAAATCGCATTTGCTCTCCATTTGGTTAGCTGAGCTTATCCACAGACAAAAGCGATACATTACGTTATGAGTCTTACCTCATTAATAATAATAACACAATCCAGTGTCGTAAGTTAGCTGATAGTTTAGCGGGTGCTCGTTTGTTTGACAGCAAAGTTATGTTTCCTCTCCATGGCAACGACGGAAAGAGAGGAGGGACATTCACTTAAACCCAGTGAGCAGAAACCAATCGCGTCATTTCCCAAAAGCTTCAGAGAAAGGTTTGGAGAATTTGTCTTCTGCTTCTGCGTTGGCAAAGTAAACAGCGTTTAACAGACTTATAAATACAAGCTTTTTGACGCTGAGAGAAGATGGACTGCTGCATCTTTTCTGCTCTCATATTAAAGTGCTGCTCTCATAACAGAGCCCCACACCCAATAAAGCTCCTCTTTTGGTCCCAGAAGCATTTCTCCACAAATTAAATGGGCCTGTGACATCAGCATAAGGAGCTGATTATTTTACTCCCCCTTCATTAACTTAATTATTTGTCTATCAGTAAACCTGCCTGAGTAATTCATATTTGAGAGCCATGGCCATAAATAACAAGCAGATTGCCCATAACGCACTGCAGATTCTCTGGTGCTTTAATCACCATCTTTGTCAGCTGGAGGTTAAACAGGAGAAAAGGGAGGGCTGGAGGAGAGAAGAAGGAACAACAGTGCTTACTGCTTTACAGTGACATATGTTTACAACAGAAAAAGCCCAGGGTGGTCTTCAGGACAAACAGGTTTTTATACTGAAATCCATTAATGCAGACAGAGATACTCACAAGAAGAACAGAGACAGTAGTAGTGGAAGTGGAATTAGTTTTTGGGTCATCCCTGTTTATTTATTTATTTTGCTTTTAATTTAACAGTGTTTCAACACAATAATTGTTGCTTTACTTTACCATGAATAAATTAGATATAATCTATAATACTTAAATACCATTAAAGACAACACACCGATAATAAACATGACAGAGCCTACTGACTAAATAACACGCTGCTCAAATGATGCCCTTTCTCAATATTTGTCAAGGATTTACCAGTTCTGTTATGCTATTCAGTCAATGGATTCTGAGAAAAAAGGCAGAGTAACAAAAGCTTAGCACTGCACAGTAGCCCTCTGTTCATACAAATGCAGTGCAGTTCATATCTACACTTGTTTTTGTTTACACATCTGTACAGATCAGTATCTACACAGGACAAAAGTAAGCATTCTGGAGAAATTCTCCATTCTTTGTTGAACAAATTTCCATTTTCCAAAATGCTCACCTGAATACAGAGGACAAAGACATTTTTACAGTGAGAAAACGTTCCTATTTGGGACAAACTAGCAGTTCATAAGATGGCCTTCAGAGAATTAAGTGCGAAGTAACAAGAGAATCAATAACTAAAATAATACGGCCTTTCTACCTATATATTGTACAGAGGCCATGTACATTCACTGACCAATTTATTTAAAACACCTGCCTTATAGGTCCATCTTGCTGGTGTACAGCTAAAGACTACAGCCTGTTGCCATGCACAATCATAATTTATGTCAGCTGTCATCTAGATAATCCCAGTGTGGACATCCCTGATCTAGCACGTAATGTGTCATTAAAAACCTCAACAATGCATCAGTGCTTGCATGACACCCATTGTCAGTGTCACTGATGGTTTAAGACTGATTCACTACCCAAACAATATCTGGTCAAAAGTGGCCTTCTGTTCATGACCTGACCAAAATGCTGTAGAGGATGTCAAAAGTCTGTAATTGTACACCTGCTGTATATGCTGGACCAATAAAATGCATGAAATGTCCAGTGACTTGAAGCAGAATGCAGGTGTTTCTAATACTGTGGAAGCTGAAAGTAGACTGAGTAAGGGATTTTGGTGCGTGGTTTCAGTCTTTCCAAGAAGGAAGTCTCTGATAAAAGCTGTAGAGGCAGCAAGCTGTTGAACTGCACAGAGGAAATCATTTAGATTCAGGACTCTTCAGAGTCCTACTCCAGTCTTCATGTCCACTCCGATCTCTTCCAGGTCATCATCTGAATAAGAGCTGTGAGAGCTGTAGCTTAGCTCGGAGCCGTGCTGGGCAAAGTCTGAAGAGTGAGACAGACCCACATCATTTAGGGCCCCTCCAAAACCTTCATCCTCCTCCTCATCCTCCTCCGCCACCAGCTCCTCATCATCGTCCGGTGCACTGCATCGGCGAGCATCTGCAACCTTGCTGGACCGCTTGCTCAGCTGACCGCTTTCAGTCTCCACGTGGGCCGCCTGTTCTTTGGCTTTGCGGCTGCGCTTCCATTTCATGCGCCGGTTCTGAAACCAAATCTTCACCTGCAAATAATGCAATGCAAGACCTTCAATCATGTAATGCAACTGTAACACCACTGAGGGTTTTTAAATGTCCCTGTACCAGTGGTCAAGAAAACACTCCTACATGGTCGTGAGGAGAGCATGACTGACTGATGTGTTATGTATAGTTGCTAAACTGCTCACCTGTGTTTCTGTCAGCATCAGTGAGGTGGCCACTTCAAAGCGTTTGGGCCGAGACAGGTACTTGTTCAGCTTGAACTGGTTCTCCAGCTCCAGCAGTTGTTGACTGGTGAAGGCTGTCCGAGGTCTACGACACTTTCCCATCAGGCCGGACTGAGGTGCACCTAAGAAGATATGACAAGCAGAGAAGAAGACAGAAAGAAGCGGACAGAGAGGATATTAGAATAAGAAAAAATGTAAAACGTACCGTATGCTTCCCTTGTCCTTCTATCTCTAATGATAAGAGCTTTAGCTGGGTTTATTGTTGATGAGAGGTTGCAGAGATATTGCTTTTGTGGGACAATAAAACACCAGAGAGAACCATTAACTTAATGAAAATTCAATAAACGCTACCAGAAAACTTTACTGACAAAGTACAGTGGGGTTTAAGTGTTTCTTTATAGTTTCCTGCCAGGCAAAGGCAGTTTTAATAGAGCTGTTCTTTATGACGATATGAAAGGACTAAAAATAAAAAGCTTACATTATAGTTCAGTTAGCAGTAAACTCTGATTCAGTAATGGTGGAGAATATTTACAGCTCCATAGGGTCCCTCAACTCAGCTTCATTGGATATATCTAACATAAAATCAATTACTCTTCAATTGATAGTTTAGGGCTGTTACTCATCCACATTGTCACTGCCTTGACCCAAACAACCCTTAGGTTAAAAGAATGGACAAATGAATGAATGGCTGGATGGCTGGGTATGGAGGGATGATTAAGCAGGTAGGTTTACAGAGGCACTTAGCAAACTCAGGTATTGGTCCTTACTACAGTCCACTAAATACGTTTATCATTTGACTAGACTCTGGAGGAATATATATATATTAACAAGCTAAATTATTTTCTCATAGTATTAATGGTAATAATGCTTTACATGTGACTTTCAACAATTTACCATGAGAAAATGTTATTTACAATAGAGAATCAGCTTTAAAGGAGTCTGAAAATAACAACAACATTAATACTACTAATAATAATTTTCCAGTTTAAAATGATTCAGACTTTTGTAATATAATATTTACAATATTCTAATAGTGACTCAGTTGAAGGACAGGTAGCCTATAACTGCTGTAATCTAAATAAAGTAAAATAATATTCGTACAGCTACATGGTAATACACTTTATTTGACATATATAATTATTTAAGACTACATTATTACTATTATTATTATTATTATTATTATTATTATTATTATTTAACCTTCAGGATCTCCCTCTGAGATTCCCTATAAATAATATTATCCCAATTCCTGGACCAAGTATGATGGATAAAAAATCTAATATTAAATTCTTTAATTTAGCTTATTCATATAAAACTATTTTCACATGAAAAATATAAAGCATATCACCATATTTATTATCTTTCAATATATTTAAGCTAGCTTGAGCAATAACTGTCTTGATGATAGTTTTATTAGAACACACACATTAAATCAGCGCGATTTTCAGTCCAGTCTGCGACTCTGTCCTGGTTAACCTGTTACTGGAGTTTTAGAGCAGGAAGCCAACATATTCTCTGAACCATCCTACACTGAAAAACGGCTTTGAATTAGTGTGATTTAAATGTGTCAGTCTGACAGGCGTTATTAAAAAGTGCTATCAACACAATTCTTGCGAAAACATCAGTTGTGTTGATATGTCATTCATACACAGCCCATACACAGAATCATGTGGGCTGAATGAAAATCACCGTCGTTCTCAGTTACTCTAGGTGAGGATGAGGCACGTACCGGTGAAGTGCGCCAGTCTGGGCAGCAGCGCTCCGGCGCGGATCCACGGCTCCAGGTGGAAATGTCCCGCCAGAACCGCGGCGCGCACGTGCTCCGGGTGGGGCTGCGAGAGGGGCGCGTGCGGGACAGCGCACATGGGCGCATGTGGAAGAGAGTAGAGACCCGCGAGCGAACCGGGGGGCAGCGGGGCCAGAGGCGGGGGGGAAATGCTGAGGAGCCCGGGTTTAGCCACCAAACCGCGGGGCTGCGGTGACACATCCGCGAGGTCGACAGAAGAGAGTCCGGCGTCACCGTCCCCCACCATCCTGCACTCCTGCGCCAGCAGAGCGTCGATCCGGAAACTCTTTGACTTGTCCATGGGGAAGGAATCCTCCACGATGCTTTTCCGCAAGTCTTTACGGGCTTCGGAAACACTCTAAACGTCCTTAGAAACGTCTTTATATGTTTCAAGGTCTTCACGGTGTTTTTTTTATCTAAAATGTCCTTTCTTGTAAGTGGCCTGTCTGATTGCGCTGAGTTTTAGAGGTTGTATCTGTCTGTTCTCTGTGTGGTGCTCTCCCTCATCGTGTCTCTACAGCCCTCAGCGGCGGCGCTGCCAAGTGAAGGTGCAGCTCCCTCTTTTACAAGCGTGAAGTTTTTTCCCCACCCGTATTCAGGAAGGCCACTGGGCTCTGATTGGCTCACAGGCAGGTCGCCGAAGTCCTTAGCCTCACCGTAGCAACTGCAGAACAACTGAGCGCCAGTTGGGGGCGGGGCTTATCGGAATGCGGGTGGGGCGCGCTTTGTTTCTGACAGGCTAATAGCGTTGTAATAAACGGACTCCACGCGCTGCAGAGCTCTTCAGCTTTACAGAGCTGAAGAAGAAATGCAGTGAGTTTGTTCGAACGTGCATTAATTCCAGGTTAAAACATTTCTTCTTCTCTTCTTCTATTCTTTCAGCTGATTTACTTTGGCGACAGCTGTGATCACGTTGGAACAGCCTAATGTGCGCAGGTTGACTAATCACAGGTAACGCGTTACTTTTCCAGCTCATGTAGATTCAGTGCGAGTTAGTCACTGTTTATTTCAGGTGTGTTTTCTATTACTAGAACAGAAACACTAAACCTGGAAAAATCGTTGAAATTAATGAATATGCCAACAAAATGAACGAATCACGTACCATTACTATATAATAAAAAAATAAAAACGTACACAAACAGACTAACTAAATAAAAAAAACTGGCAAGCTAAAAAATAAATAAAATCAAAGTGTAATAATAATAATACCAACACTACTAATAAAAACAATGAAAATAAGCTAATGAAAAAATGTTTATTATTATTACAGAATTATGACGCAGTACGTAACACAGTATTAATAATACTGTTACTATTACTATTATCAAAATTTGAACATATATGAAAATAATGAAAGTAAGAAAGTAAAAATAAACTAAATGTAAACATAAAGAAAAATCCTAAAAATGCCAAATGGCACACAGTATAAATTCTAATACATAGACTTACAGGCTATTTCCACAAATCTGGTTTAACTGTATCAAATTTAGCTGATCACTTGCCATACAAATGATAATAAACATTGAGCTGAATGTCTTTGATAAAATGCAGACCACCAGAGAGACAATTGTGTTCATATAAAGAATTACTAAGCATCAAACAGCAGAGAAATGGAAAGAACTGAGAACAACACTCACACTGCTTCTGCTGTAGGTTTAAATTTACCCATTTGGGCAGCTCGATGACCTTGATGATGAAGGATTATTGGCAATTTGACCCTTCCCACCCTGCATGTACAGGTGTCCTCAGGTGGGTGTTTTCTCACAGAGAGCGGGACACACACACACAGGTCACCACAGGTCACACTGAGCAGCCTACTGGTCAACACATGCTCTTTATTGTGTTTTATAACTGACTACACATTAAGAGGGTTCTCGTATCTAAAGCTCAATTTCCCACCATTATAAACTCAGTGTAATAAAACAGGCAGAGTGGGGTTAGTTTTTCCACTAATCACCATTAAAGGCAATTTGGTTACCTCATAGCTGATTAGAAGTTTGTTATGTGATAGCAATATATCATCCCCTGCTTAGGAGGGACATCACACACAGTCAGTGTCTCTTACAAATAAACATTCATTAATAATGATTAATAAAGTTTATTAAGTTTATTAAGGCATTGATTGGTATTGTGTCCTATATTTGCTTTGTTACTGTGAGCAAACAAGAGGGATTGATACCATAGTCATTAATTAATTCTAAACACAAACATGATTTCACCAAAGGGCATCAAGGAGCATGTATATTCAGCCTGGATGTGAATGATGCAATATAACATAAAACAAACACCTAGAAATCCTATGAGCATACTTCATTAAAAATCTGCATTTTTTGCCAGGGAGAAATCTGAAATATACAAATATCTAGAAAGAGAAATGGCAACATTGAAACTAATATTGTGTAAATTATTAAGTCCCACAAAGAGAGAGAGAGAGAGAGAGAGAGAGAGAGAGAGAGAGAGAGAGAGAGAGAGACAAAATGCTCCTTTCCCAGGCCAGACCTTGGGACCATAATTAATCTCAGTTCATTAAGAAGATAAAAGTAATTTATTAGACCTGGTTCTGTCAGTCATTAACCAGTACTGTGTTTACATGAAGGGAGATTAGCTAAATTAAACAGATGTATTTTTCAGTGTAAAAGGAAAAAGGGATGCAAGTAATTACAACAGAGATCAATTAGTTAAATGTTGACTGTTTTTGTAGCTAACAAATCATTCCACTTCAGCACAAATGATCCATTATATCACTAATGCAAAGTTAAAATATACAGCTTGACGTATATTTTTAATGTATACAAATGAAATAGGCTCAGTATGGTTTAGTTTTACAATCAAAAGTGTCAGAGATCATCAATTATAGCTACCTATGCAGACCTACATTTGATAGAAAATAAAGAAATAATAATAACAATAATAATAATAATAATAATAATAATAATAACTGCGAAACAAAAAGACATGAGTAAATGCATAATTCAGAGAAAGAAATATCACCTTACATACAGGGATTAATCATTAATAAACAAAACATACAGCGAGCAAAATAATATTCTTGAATTAACAACACTAATATTGTAAGAAGAAGAATAAAACTAACAAGAAAATAAGGGGTACAGTTTCCCCATAAAATATTTGAGAGGTGTCTAACTTGGTTTTAGCTTGACTACAAACTCAATTAAATGCTGTTTTGGACTAAATAAACTTGTCAAATTGAAAAACAAAAATTACTTCTACTCTTAGTTCACTATTTCCAAAGACTTTATAATGACAGCAACTTTCCATAATTTTATCAGTTATCTGACAGTTCTTTTAAAGCCCTTTCTTCCTCATACAATATTCATCTGCTTATTTCATTATAACGTTGACCAAAGCTCCTGAACTACAGAGTGCTTTATGACTGTCAAGTGATCGTTTACAGCTAACGGCTCCACGTCAGGCCCTGAAAACAAAGGAACAACTGTGTGCAGCTGCGCCACTATCAGATGCAATAAACAGGTTATCTTACACTCAAAGGCACATAATTACTTTCACCGAGTCATGTCATCTGCTTCTCTTTCTGTGTACACAGTCTAGGGGAATTAAAGATGAATCTTACCTACAGCCAACTTTGTTTTTTTCTTTTTTTTCCTCTAAAAATCACTATTGAATGTAAGCATAATGCATGCAATCAGCTGAGCCTGAGTATAACAAAATGTATTTACACTCATAAACGGGAAGATTGGGGAACTGAAGAGGGTTTAATAAACAAAGCTTAAAAAAAAAAAAAAACTCCAATACTTCACTTTCCAACCAACTGTCCAGAGAAGCAAGAGTGAAGAGGAGGCACTCAGTGGACCCACTATTCATACACAAATGTTGCAGAGTATCACAGACTGCCCCCTCCATGACTGTCTGACCCCGTGTGTCATCAGTTGCACTAGGTTGTAATACAGTCCCACCACTCAGTTGAAGCATTATCACTGTACCAGTCTCCATTCCATCAGCTTCATCAAGTTCAGCAGAAAAAGGAATGAAGAGCCGTGATGCTCCAACAGAATTTTGGTCACGTCCATCACGTTGCTAAAAGTGATTCAAGTTCAAATGTGTACACTGTTTCCACATGAATAAAGTATATTACATTGACAGAATTCTGTCTTTGAGTTCATCTACTTTTGGCAATAAATATGCTGATATATTCATCTGCAAACTATGTATGGATTTGATTGGAGCAAATTTAATTCACACTCAAACTTGTATCCTCTTCTAATTTCCTTTCATAATTTGTCTGCCCCACTGTGTTCTTGTGACCATCAAGGGGAATTGAAAACTTCCTCCGTAACCAGGGCTGGGCGGTGCGGGTTTGTGAGTTCAGCTCTCTCCTCAATGGCTTGATTAATGATAGCCACTGCGTAGAGACGGCTGGACAATAGCGGAGGCTGGAGGGGTGTGTTACTGGACAATTAGCAACAAATTCTCCCGTCACCAAGTTAAAGTCAAGCAGAAAGTTGAACGGACGCACGTGCACATGCCACACAAAAGAGCAGGGCTGGAGTGGATAATTAGGCTCAGAGAGCTGTCGCTAGCATCTGTTGCTCTACCAAAATTCACGGTGGGTTCAGACGCTCACACAGAGGAGCCGGGGTTGCTGGAGCATCGTGGGTGGCAAAGATGCCCGAGAGAGCAATACATATGCAGATGGACAGATGCTGAATTTCAGTGATGACAAATAAAGAGAATTTCCATGGGAAGAACATGACCATGCATGCTTTAGACAACAGTGAGAAAAAGGGGTACAAATGAAAGGTTTCAGGTTCCAGATTTATTCCTGAATGATGTTCCACATCCATTTCTGAGATATCATTCAATATGTCTGAAGGTAATAGGAAAAAGCCAGCCTCCTAAAATATGGGCAGCCGTTTCATTTCAGCTTGCAGAAATCCAACAGCAGGCGCAGTGTGAATAGGTCTGAATAAGTGTCATGTCCTCTAAGTGTGTGTATGCACTGGGGGCAGGTGATAGGACAGCAGTGTGTAAGATTACCCCACCAATATATAACCAGAGCGCTCGGTTATGCTGAGAACACCACACACAGGTCAAGAAATTGTCCACATTTTATATTTGTATATATGAGTGGGAGAGAGAGTGTGAACATTAAATATGACAGTTCAATTAGCCAGTCTTGTCTTATCCATGGCACCTGATCCTGCTCTGAGATGAGCCGCCCCACCCACCGACGAACTTTGTGGTTTTTAATCAGGAGGGCCTGCATGGTGGCTGAAATGAGAGGAATAAACAGCAGTAATTTATAACCATAATTTTCGCCCACTTCACCTTCTCAGTGCATGCTTTCCATACACTGACTGAGGCCAGGCTGCTTTAACACATGAAACAAACACTGAAGACTGAATTCCAAGAGCTATTTTTGCAATGTTGCATGATCTAAACAAAAGGTATTCAGCTTCTATGCAATCATGTTCACTTCAACAAACTCCTATGTCCTGTGTAAGTATATTTACATGTGATGATAAACAGCAGTTTTTAAACCAATGCAATTTGCATGTACCATATATCTTTAGCTGTTCTGATTATATGTTTGCTTTTACACCATAAAAATGCCATTCATAAATTACAGCATCTCCTCTTCCATCAGGCATTCATTAACATATTCTGCAAGCTAATGTCACGCACTTGTAAGAATCTGTACTTGTCTGTCCTAAAGTTGTCGTTAAAAATGCAATATTTGCTTTGCAGATCCTTGGCAATTTTCGGAGTGCCTCTCAGTCTAAATGGTGCTGTCAAGTGTATTTAAATGACCAGACTGCTGGTGATCTATGGCTCTTGAGTCAAGGGCAAGGGGAGAATAAAGGTCTCCGAGCCAAGACACCTCACAGTCATCCAAAAACAAATTTCTACCTGCTAATTTGGAACACTCTCCACACCAGTGACCTTATATTTTTCAAAGTCAGAGAACCAATATATATATATATATATATATATATTAATTTCTCAGTCAGCTCTACTGCAAGCATGTATCACAGAAAACATAGCAAAGCAATCACTTCAGGCAGATCCGCTATGCCTGCAACGAGGTTCCCAAGACGGCATAGCAAACAGGAAAGGACGGAAGCAATGGATTCTAATTCTGAACGTGTCGCTGTGGTCATTTATTAGTGGCCTTATGAGAGTCGTGTGGAGCGGCAACCTGCCACTTTCTAAAAGAGAAGCTTATTTAAGAAATGGACCGAACTTGTGCAGAGCTAATGGAGGAATTAGTAATCCGTTAAGTGACCGTTCAGTCACAGGGTTCTGACAAGCTGGAATGGGAGCTGTACTTGGCTTATTTATTTGCTGCCCACAGCTGAACATGAAATTTCATTCAGTAATTAGAACAACCCCTCTCATACATACAAGCTTGGCCTCAGTGTGTTCAGAATGCCACCTTTCCCTCTCGCCTTCTTTCTGTCACTCCGGTTTGTCAGTGTAAGGACGCAACAATGCAGTGACAATGCAACATTATGGATACAAATAGCTCCATTAAGAGCATGCCGAATCGTGTTGGGACCAGGCGTGTCATGTTAGCAATGGAGGAGGCCTCTACTTTGATTAAGAAGGATGATTTATTGAGACAAGGACATAACTGCCTCAGCTCATGCTGGATTTCCAACCTGGGAAGGTCATGTTGTTCCTGTTCTCCCATATACAGATTACAGAAAGGCTGAGCTGAAATACATCTCTATCCATGGACTGTAGGTTTTCATTTTCTTTCTTTATTAAAAATGATACAGACTACCCACCAAGTTTCTCCCATAACAAATAATTAAAAATTCATGTGCACATCCTGTCCAGTTTTACCTAAAAAAAAACAAAAGGTTTCCATTTGTCATATGTGCCATACTACGTATAATACGTGAAATCTCCTTAATATCAGTACTTCATGTGACAAAAAAATGTGGCATGATTTTTAAAGGACTAGGGGACACTGCTATAACAAACAAGGTGTAGTCGCTTAAACAAATGCAGCCTGCAATTTCCTTTTCAAGTCAAGTTAACAGATGTCACTTGGTGGCTTTCTTGTGAATAGGGCTTCGGGTCAATCAGCCAGATAAGTGATTACTGTTTGGACATCTCTCAATTATCTCTCGGCTGGTTGACCTGGAGAAGACACAGAGGAGGAGGAGATGGGGCGGGGAAGATGGAGAATACGAGCACCAGCCACCAGCCAAAAAGCCTGCATTCAGTGGAAAAAGCCATTTGTTACACTGCTTAACCTCTGAATGGTCTGAACTGAACAGAGACAGGGCAAGCAACGCAACTAGACTAATTAAAACGCTGCCAGACTATTAGGGAGAACATCTGGAGTTTTTCTTTTCAGTCGAAAATCTGCTGCTCCGGCAAGGGTGCAAAGTAAGATTCTGAGATTAATGAAATAATTACTAGTGCCAATCTAGTTCAGTGTAGGTTGAGCTCTGTCACTGCCAAAGAGTAGAATGGCTCTACAGCTTCATGCAATGATAATACAAATATTATGTCTTTACATGTCAATAACATGACATCAAACTTTGTTTAACTTGTTAGAAATATTATCAAAATGCTAATGAACAATTACAATACAGTCAGATTTCAGTATTAGAGTTCTGAAATCACTAACAATTATTCTTTGTTACATCCACACACTATTTTAGCAAAGTAAACTTCCAAAGCTTGTTTCGAAAAAGAGACTTAACAAGTCTTAACGTGTTTGAACATGGATTAAGTTCTATCCATTCACTCTTGTTTGTCCAGCAAAATTCACATAAACTAACGTCTAAACTGTTTTCTGAATGAGGGCTAAGTCACAAAGAACGTCAATGAAATATTTCTTTTGCAAACTAATATCTTCTGGATGTATCTGAATGCCCTTCAGAGCTGTTAGCATTGCGGCTTTGCCATAATGTGGCGTGGATCCACTGAAACGCCTCAATGAGTCATTCATGAGTATTCATATTGACGTGTTTCTCTAGCTCAGTGGGTTGACATCAAAGACTGTCACCATTCATTATAAATTGACTTTCAATCATACTGTTTACACACCAATCACATTACCATCATCATCTTATAAACTCAGTTGATTATTGACAATGTTAGGGTTAGGTCTAGGATAAAGTTTAGGTTTTTGTGTTAAAGTTGAAGTCAGGGTTAGGTTTAGGGTGAGAATGAACATAATCGAGTACAGAATATCCTATATTCTATTTTTATTAATCCATTTTCTAAATCCATGTACATAACATATTTAGCCTTCCTCCATGTTCAAAAATAGAGCAAAGTGTTTAACCAAGAAGGACAATTCTTTTTTGAGAGTTTATACTAGCCCACAACTGGGCCAATCACCAGGAAGGTCCAGGAAACAAGCTATTAATGCTCTAGAAATGAATTTGTGTCCAAAACCTCTCAACAGTAAACTTTCGCTGACCCCTAGTTTCTGATAAAACCTTTGTCCCTCTAACACCTGCAGATAAGACTCCTGTTCTCTGACCAGTAAAGACGAATGGGGCACTGGAACTATCAGACTTTTCCACAGTGACACACAGCTGGAACTAACTCACCAGCTCCTCTCATCACTCTGAAACTAAAACAAATATCAGTGAAGTTCAACCTGCCCTTGAACTGCTGTAACTGACAGATTATGCACGGACAGCAAAGTGGCGAAGGATTATCAAGCAAAGCAAGCACATAGATTATGTGTCCAGAGGCCACTTCTAATTTGTGAAATTACAGCAAGGGCCAAACTTTGGCTTGGACATGATTCTCTCTAGGGTCCAGAGGCATGCAGCCACATGGCAAAAGCTTTCAAACAACTTATAACAAATATCACGTTTTTAAAATCGTGATATTTGTATATTTTAAAAAATTTCACCACATCTGATCTAAATGTACAGTAGTGCTAATAGCTGGTCCAAAATAAAGACCTGACTAAGGCTGAGTCATATGATATTATTTATCATTTTGTGACAAATAACACCACAATATGTTTTTCTGAGCGTATCATGTATATTGTCAGAACTTCTAGAACGCTAACCAAGTGCATGTTTCATTACAAAAACAGCATTATTGACTCTCCTCTTTTCTTTCTGATGCCTGCCAACAGAACAAATGCGTAGAGTCCAAAATGAATGGGTAGATATGGAGCATTTGAGCAAAATCATAGTTTATAAATGCTTAAGCATTTTTAATGTAAAAGAATGCAACCATTTCCTGAACAAAGAACATAATAAAACATTTTTACACTGCTGTTACATTTTTAAGAGCTTTTAAACTTGAGTTATAGAAGTTTAAAACGTATGTATGTTCATGACGTCAGTGAACGCGAACAGTCAACGAGCTGCTCCGCTTGCCAATCACACATTAAAGAAACGTTCAGGGTAAAAGATTAGAAACTATTTTAACTTTTTGTTTTTAGCTTTTAATTACTATATAATAACGGGGAGAACAGGAGAGCCAGGCTCCTCATAAACTGGCTCTGGTGGTAATAGAATGACATGGTCTACGATGGCGTGTCCGTTGATGGCTGCTTAAATGAGACGGCCTGCCCTATGGCGGTTTTTCTGTTTGTGTCACAGCACCACTGTTCCTGCCTTTCTGCTGTGCCAGGACAGCCAGATTCTATGGCAAGCCATTTTACCATTAATTTTTGTGGCAAGAATTACATTACAGGTCTCTGCCATTAATTTATGACTAAACATATTACTAAATAAGATATCTCTAATTATATTTTGACTAGGTGAAATAACAATTTGAGATGTCTCTAATTACATTTTGACTTGTGTGGCATCAATTTTACCTTTGAGCTGTATGGAAGCTCCAAATGAAGATATCTGCTATTAATTACTGACTACGTCAATTTCAGATACCTACAATTAAATTATGACTAGTCATGAAGTCGCCTTTTGTTATGATTAGTCATAATTCCAATTAAAGAGATCTTAAATTTCCTTGTTATTAAAGATATCTTAACTATATTTTTAGATAGCTGAAACTATGATATGAAACTGAGATTTCACTAGTGCAGATTAAACTGTAGATATCTAGAATGCATATAATGACTAAGCAAAACTAAGTCAGGGATATCCTGATTTGTAATTTTGACTAGTCAAAAGTCTTTTTAATATATCGCCAAATAAATGACAGATATCTTGAATATATTTTAGCTAGACAGCTTTTGTATTTCTGTTATCTTGGTTATAACATAGCAGATTTACTTAGTATATTTTTGTGCCAAATTTATCAAAATAAGCGCTTGGCATTCATTGCAGTTGCAAATCAGTGATCTGTATGCGATGTCAGCCCAGTCTAATTCACATTCTTGTGTGTTTAACACGATTTTTAGTGCTGCAGCTCGTGCTTGACATGAATTAAGCAACAGAGACGATTTACTGTCTGCAACAAGAAGACTTTTTCGCCGTCAAGTACAGCGAAATCAAGGCAAATTGGTGCTGACTGATTAGCTCACTAGTCAGCTACCATGGTCCATGTTAGGTTAATGTGGCTTTCCAGTTAAGACTGTGTTAGCTTCTGTGTCCTTAGCTAGTTGATATTCTAATGAAAATGTGACAGCTTCGAATTCTCAACCCTAGAATGGCGTTCATAGCAAACATTAAATTATATAGGTAACGTATTAACGTTATATTAACTAACAGCAGGTGCATTGCAACCATGAGGTGTAATGCGTTTATGTTCGGTCCAGGTCCAGTTGGAAGGCGGGCAAACTCTGTAAGGCAGGCAAACATTTTCTTACTCCCTGGCCCAGATATTGAGGTTTTACCCTCCTCATCGGACGTAGTGAGACTCAGCAACCACGGATTAGGTAGGTATGTTCAATTAGCTTGTTAGCTATCAAGCAACAAAGTTCACGCTAATACTGACATATTTGAATTCTGAATGTCAGAAGCCGCTTCGGTATTTTCTAACCCCTTTGCTTGACATGTAGGTTACAGAGCTGTTTCACAATTTTGATGAACGCTTCCCCTGAAACAGGTAAAACTCTATATGAATTACATGAATTATGAGCTTTGAAGGTCAAGCAAGTAAGTTAATGTTGTTCATGTATCAATCAATGACCTAAGTAATTAAATTTAGGTAACAACGACTCGTGAATTGTGATTTGGCAAAACTTTTTTTTCATTTATTGCCTAAAATCTTTATTATTTCACTATTTCGCCTACATTCTCTGGTTGAATAACAGTTTGTGGTTTGAATTCAGTTAAAGGTCCATCCGTCCATCCATCCATCCATCCATCCTCAACCGCTCATCCGGGTCCGGGTTGCAGGGGCAGCAGCCTAAGCAAAGGGGCCCAGGCCTCCCTCTCCCCGCCACCTCCTCTAGCTCTTCCGGAGGGATACTGAGGCGTTCCCAAGAAAGTCGAGAGTTATAATCTCTCCAACATGTCCTGGGTCTTCCCCAGGGTCTTCTCCCCGTCGGACATGTCTGGAACACCTCCCTAGGGCTATCCTTGCTAGATGCCTGAACCACCTCAACTGGCTTCTCTCAACGTGGAGGAGCAGCAGCTCTACTCCGAGCCTCTCTCGAATCACTGATCTTCTCACCCTATCTCTAAGGGAGAGCCCAGTGACCCTGTGGAGAAAGCTCAACTGGATGTTGTATTTGTGGATGAGGAACAGAAATCTGAAGGGGCAGTAGATGGAGGACGTCCAACATGAGAGTACTTAAGGCTACTGATGAGGGCCATTCATCAGTCAAATATCAGTCATATATCCCATTTTATACAATTTATGCTGTGAAATATGTGATCTGTGAATTACTTTATATCGAATCAGCTGAAGATTACTATTAGATGTCATTGTAATAGTGGTTTTGCAGATTTGAGTTCAGAAGTCAATGCCAGGAGAGATCCTGAGATCATTTTCCTATTTTAAAGTTGGAAGTACAATAGTATTATCCAGATTAGCGAGAAGTTTATAGAATTTTGAAAGCAATTTCTTATTAGTTTTTGTTGCACTAATGGCTTCAATTAGTTTGGGTGGGTGAAGGTGGTTATTTGTAATATTTATTTTAGACTTCAATACAGATTTGAGTTGAAAATATTGTAAATATTGATCTTTCCCGATATTGAATATCTGGACCAAATCTTCGAGCGAGATAAAGATGTCATCCTTAAAAACATGATGCAGATGTGTGATCCCTTTCTTTTTCCATGTAGTAAAGTTTAAAGGTGAGTTATTAAGCAGGAACCTGGGATTGTGCCAAATTGGAGTGTATTTACATGGTGCTAAGGTGCAATTGGTAATGTTCAGCATTTTCCATCAGGCCCTCAGAGTTGTGCATATGACAGCATTGCGGAAACATGCATGCTGTTTCATTGTGTGATTAATGAATGGAAGGTCTGATACAGATATTTCCTTGCAGATTTCCTGCTCTATTTCTAACCATGAATGATATTTTTGATCAGGATGTGTCCATATACATATATATATATATATATATATATATATATATATATATATATATATATATATATATATATATATATATATATATATATATATATATATATATATATATATATATACACACACTGCTCAAAAAAAATAAAGGGAACACTTAAATAACACATCCTAGATCTGAATCAATGAAATATTCTCATTGAATACTTTGTTCTGTACAAAGTTGAATGTGCTGACAACAAAATTACACAAAAATCATCAATGGAAATCAAATTTATTAACCAATGGAGGCCTGGATTTGGAGTGACACACAAAATGAAAGTGGAAAAACACACTACAGGCTGATCCAACTTTGATGTAATGTCCTTAAAACAAGTCAAAATGAGGCTCAGTATTGTGTGTGGCCTCCACGTGCCTGTATGACCTCCCTACAGCACCTGGGCATGCTCCTGATGAGGTGGTGGATGGTCTCCTGAGGGATCTCCACCCAGACCTGGACTAAAGCATCTGTGGTGCAACGTGGCGTTGGTGGATGGAGCGAGACATGATGTCCCAGATGTGCTCAATCGGATTCAGGTCTGGGGAACGGGCCGGCCAGTCCATAGCTTCAATACCTTCATCTTGCAGGAACTGCTGACACACTCCAGCCACATGAGGTCTAGCATTGTCCTGCATTAGGAGGAACCCAGGGCCAACCGCACCAGCATATGGTCTCACAAGGGGTCTGAGGATCTCATTTCGGTACCCAATGGCAGTCAGGCTACCTCTGGCGAGCACATGGAGGGCTGTGCGGCCCTCCAAAGAAATGCCACCCCACACCATTACTGACCCACTGCCAAACCGGTCATGCTGAAGGATGTTGCAGGCAGCAGATCGCTCTCCACGGCATCTCCAGACTCTGTCACATCTGTCACGTGCTCAGTGTGAACCTGCTTTCATCTGTGAAGAGCACAGGGCACCAGTGGCAAATTTGCCAATCCTGGTCTTCTCTGGCAAATGCCAAGCGTCCTGCACGGTGTTGGGCTGTGAGCACAACCCCCATCTGTGGACGTCGAGCCCTCATACCATCCTCATGGAGTCGGTTTCTAACCGTTTGTGCAGACACATGCACATTTGTGGCCTGCTAGAGGTCATTTTGAAGGGCTCTGGCAGTGCTCCTCCTGTTCCTCCTTGCACAAAGGTGGAGGTAGCAGTCCTGCTGCTGAGTTGTTGCCCTCCTACGGCCTCCTCCACGTCTCCTGGTGTAATGGCCTGTCTCCTGGTAGCACCTCCAGCCTCTGGACACTACGCTGGCAGACACAGCAAACCTTCTTGCCACAGCTCGCATTGATGTGCCATCCTGGATGAGCTGCACTACCTGAGCCACTTGTGTGTGTTGTAGAGTCTCATGCTACCACGAGTGTGAAAGCACCACCAACATTCAAAAGTGACCAAAACGTCAGCCAGAAAGCAGAAAGGTACTGAGAAGTGGTCTGTGGTCCCCACCTGCAGAACCACTCCTTTATTGAGTGTGTCTTGCTAATTGCCAATGATTTCCACCTGTTTTCTATTCCATTTGCACAACAGCATGTGAAATTGATTGTCAATCAGTGTTGCTTCCTATGTGGACAGTTTGATTTCACAGAAGTTTGATTTACTTGGAGTTATATTGTGTTGTTTAAGTGTTCCCTTTATTTTTTTGAGCAGTGTATATATGTATATTGCAGTTGGCTTGCCAGATAATATATATAAATAAAAATTTGGTGCTTCGAGTCCTCCTAGTTCTTTGCTTTTTTGTAATGCTGAAATTATTTTTTCAATAAAATTTTTTTATTGCAGAGTCTAATGACTTTATCCAGTTAGTGGGTGGTTGAACAGGTGTTGTTGTAAATAGGTAATTTATTTTTGGCAGGATTGACACTTTTCTAGTTGCTATTCTACCAAGTAAAGAAAAGGTAAGTGCATCCAGCATTGTAGATCGTCTTCTATAGTTTTCAGTAGTGGTTTGAAATTAAGGGTAAGGAACTCTGAGAGTTAGGAGGATATAGTGATGCCTAGGTATTTAATGTTGCCAATGGTGAGGGCAGGGAATAGGGTTTGGAGTACAGCATTGCAACCACCTTTGTAGATTGTCAGAATTGTAGATTTGTTCCAGTTTATTGAATAGCTAGATATTTTGGAGAATGTATTCATAAGTGCTATTGTCTCCTGTAGAGATTTACATGGATCCTGAAGGTGTAACAATACATCATCTGCATAGAGGCTGATCTTGTGTTGTGTGTTTTGTGTAATTATGCCTTTGATGTTTCTATTTTGTTTGATTGCGGCTGCTAATGGTTCTATAAAAAATGAGAATAAAGATGGAGACAATGAGCATCATTGTCTAGTGCCCCTTTGCAGGGTGAAACTCTGGGAGGTGAGCCCATTAGTAGTGACTGTAGCCATGGGTGATGTATATAATGTCCTGATCCATTGAACGATTGATTTCCCAAAGCCAAATTTCTGCAATGTAGTAAAAAGAAATTTCCAGTAAACTCTATCAAATGCTTTTTCCACATTCTTTTTTTTGTTTTTTAGATACAGGAAGAAAAAACAGCCAGGGAGGCAAATGAAGCTATTATGGAGGCAGCAGACAGCTTGAGTATTGTTGGTGCTTTAAGACATGTATCTAATCTGGAGGAAGAGGATTCACTTGTGCAGTCTGCTGTGGATTTCTTAGTAAATGGAAGAGTGCACGCTGCCTTGCAACAGTAAGTTATTTGCTCATTGGTCAATGATAAATTAGATAACACCTGTCTAAAAGTAAGACCTCCATTTTTACAGGTTTGTAGAAGGTTTAAGGACTCTTGGCTTGCTGGAAGAGCTGCAGAAAAACTGACAATTTGTCAGTGAGGAGAGACCACTTCAGGCATGGAACCTGTGCACCCTTTTTGAAGTGCATTTTTCTAAGCAAGGCAGCAACAGAAGGGCTAGAGAAAATCGAACAATATACTTTTGGAGAGACTTGTCGATTGATATTGAAGGTACACTTTCTATTGTGTTATCCCAGGTAGCAGCATAATTGGGTGAAATTTGTTCTGAATTCTTGTTCTGAATTTGTTCTAATTCTTCTTCTTCTTCTTTCGGCTGCTCCCTTTAGGGGTCGCCACAGCGAATCATCTGCCTCCATCTTGCCCTATCCATTGCCTCCTCTACTTTCACACCAACCATCTCCATGTCCACCTTAACTACATCCATAAACCTTCTCTGAGGTCTACCTCTTCTCCTTCTACCCGACAGCTCCATCTCCAACATTCTTTGCCCAATATATCCACTATTCCTCCTCAACACATGTCCAAACCATCTCAACCTGGCCTCTCTGGCTTTATCTCCAAACTGCTCCACCTTCACTGTCCCTCTGATCTGCTCATTTCTAATCTTGTCCAGCCTTGTCACTCTCAATAAAAATCTCAGCATCTTCATCTCCGCCACCTCCAGCTCAGCCTCCTGTCTTTTAGACAGAGCCACAGTCTCCAAACATCATAGCAGGATGCACTACTGTCTTGTAAACCTTCCCTTTCAGTCTTGCTGCTATCCTTCTGTCACACATCAGCCCTGACACCCGTCTCCACCCACTCCATCCTGCCTGCATCCATTGCTCTGGATGGTTGACAGAAGATATTTGAAGTCATCCACCTTTACGACCTCTACTCCTTGCATCTTCACCTTTCCACCTGCCTCCCTCTCATTCACACACATGTATTCCATCTTGTCTCTACTGACCTTCATTCCTCTCCTCTCCAGTGCAAACCTCCACCTCTCCAGATTCTCTTCCACCTGCTCTCTACTCTCACCACAGATTACAATGTCATCTGCAAACATCATGGTCCATGGAGCCTCCTGCCTGACCTCATCTGTCAACCTGTCCATCACCATTGCAAGCAAGAAGGGGCTCAAAGCTGATCCCTGATGTAACCCTACCTTCACCTTGAAACTATTTGTCACTCCAACTGCACACCTCACCACTGTCTCACTATCCTCATACATGTCCTGCACCACCCTAACATACTTTTCAGCTACACCTGACTTCCTCATACAGTACCACAGTTCCTGTCTTGGCACCCTATCATATGCCTTCTCTAGATCCACAAAGACACAATGTAGCTCCTTCCAACCTTCTCTGTACTTCTCTACCAACACTCTCAACGCAAAAAATGCATCTGTGGTACTCTTTCTGGGCATGAAACCAAACTGCTGCTCACTGATCTGAACCTCTCGCCTTAGCCTTTCTTCAACAACTCTTTCCCATACCTTCATGGTGTGGCTCATCAACTTTATACCTCTGTAGTTACTGCAGCTCTGCACATCACCCTTGTTCTTAAAAATGGGGACCAGTACACTGCTTCTCCACTCATCAGGCATCCTCTCACTCTCCAGGATTTTGTTAAACAACCTGGTTAAAAAGGCCACTGTCTTCTCTCCTAAACATCTCCATATGTCCACAGGTATGTCATCTGGAGCATCTGCCTTTCCATTATTCATCCTTTGTAAAGCTGCCCTCACTTCCACCTTACTAATTCTCTGCACGTCCTGATCCACTATCTCTCCCCCTGTTGTCCTCCCCTCTCTCTTGATTTCCTCATTCATTAGTTCTTCAAAGTATTCCTTCCATCTACTCAACACTCTCTGTTCACTCACTAGTACATTTCCCTCTCTATCCTTTATCAGCCTAACCTGCTGTACATCCTTTCCAGCTCTATCTCTCTGTTTAGCCAAACGATACAAGTCCTTTACTCCTTCTTTACTGTCCAGCCTCTCATACAGCTCATCATAGGCCTGAGCCTTTGCCTTTGCCACCATTCTTTTTGCTATGTGACTAGCCTCACAGTACTCCTGCCTACTTCCTTCATCTCTCTGGTTATCCCACTTTTTCTTAGCTGCCTTCTTCTTCTGAATACTCTCCTGGACTTCCTCATTCCACCACCAACTTTCCTTGTCTTCTTTCCTCTGACCAGACGAAACACCCAGCACATTTTTGCCAGTTTCTCTCACCACCTTAGCTGTAGTTTCCCAGTCCTCAGGTAGCTCCTCACTGTCCCCAAGGGCCTGTTGCAATTTTTCCCTGAACTGCCTGCAACCACCCTCCTCCTTCAGCTTCCACCATCTAATCTTTGGTTCTGTCTTCACTCTCTTCCTCTTCTTTGTTTCTAATCTCATTCTACAGACAACCACACTATGCTGCCTTGCTACACTTTCCCCTGGTCCCACTTTACAATCTCCAATCTCCTTTAGGTGGCATCTCCTGCTAAGGATATAATCCACCTGTGTGCACCTCCCTCCACTCTTGTATGTCACCCTGTGTTCTTCCCTCTTCTGAAAATATGTGTTCACCACAGCCATTTCCATTCTCTTTGCAAAATCTACAACCATCTGACCTTCCACATTTCTGTCTTTCACACCATACATACCCAGCACCTCTTCATCCCCTCTGTTCCCTTCACCAACATGTCAATTGAAGTCTGCACCAATCACTAATCTCTCCTCTCTAGGGACACCATCTACCACTTCATCCATCTTACTCCAAAATTCCTCTTTCTCCTCTAACTGACAACCAGCCACATTCAAAATTACACCATCAACCTCCAACTTCAGGCGCATGATCCTATCTGACACTCTCTTCCTTCCAGAACACTTTTCACAAGCTGTTCCTTTAGGATTATCCCTACTCCATTTCTCTTCCTCTCTACACCATGATAGAACAGTTTGAATCCACCTCCAATGTTCCTGGCCTTGCTTATATGGTACAATGTTAACATGTTGGAGAGAAAAAAAACATAAAATCTCCAAAAAGCCTCTTGCAAATCATATTTTATTTTTATTGTTTCCATTATGTAAACTCAGTAAATAATTGGTGCATATTAGTTTATTGATATTTGCAGAATATTGTGTTCCCTGTGATGGACGTGCATAGTTATTTTGAAGTGCATAAGACTGTAACCGTAATAAAATTTTCCCTATTGCTCTAGATGGGAATGGAGAATTCAGAGCGCCACATTACAGCTGAAAATATGGCATCTACATGGGCACCTTTTTTATTAAGCAGATATTGGCTATATTGCTTGAACAATCAAAAATGGAAATCTGGAAAACTCTTAATACTTTGTCATGATCAACAAATGTATTGTCATAACCAGTTCAGATAGCCACCCTCAGATTAACTTAACCAATGTCAGTGGACAATGAACAAAAAACTTTGTCTTTAACTCTTATCTGAAGGAACTTATCCAAATGCTTTTTCAGTTTTTTTTGTGTTTATGTAAGAACACTGCACTCTTTCCAGAACAGTACATGTATTCTATCCCATGTCAACAATTCTACATTTGGTGTTTGTCAGAAGGAGAATACAGTCCCATTACACTTGAGATGATACTGGAGTTGGCCTCTGGAGCATCCACAGTGCCTCCACTGGGGTTTCCCCATCACCCACAGATTGAGTTTCTCCATGAGGCCAACAAAATCTTCCCAGAGGCAAATACTTACCTTGTAGTACTCCGCCTTCCAGTACACACAGATTATGAATCTTTCAAAAAGTACATGAAAGAGGGTGTTCTGCAGGCACCTACTTTTATGTGTTGCATAAGCAGCCAGTAAGTGCAACAGTTCATTCACAGTTCCTTAAAAGAAATAATTTTATTGGAAAGTTTGAAATTTGTTGCTGTGTAAAAGCCAGAGTGAAACCAACTATAAAACGTGATCTTTGTTAATGTTTCTTTTGTCCCTAAAAATAAGACCTTTTATTTAAACGTAGTATTATTCAAAAGTTTATCACTTGCCATACAATTTCAGTTAATTTAATAGTCTGTGAATAAGAAGTACATAAAATGATATACTGTCATTATTTACATTATTTTGTTGCCTAGGTATTTGCATTGAGATTTGGTCTCCGGATTGAAATTTGAATTACCTATGTGCTATTTCTCCCTATGCACTAACATTTCTTGGAAAACTATTTTAATATAACATTTTTACACACTTATCCATAACCTATTGGTTTTATATTGTTGCAGACATAAATTCTGAAGGTTTTAATGGTAGTGTAGATGTTACTTAGCACCCCTGGATCAGCTATGTGTTCTCTGACAAATGTAACAGCATGTCCATTTTCTTTTGTCAAACATTCTTAAAAAATTATTAAGTCAATAAAGCATTTGCAATTTCTGCACAACAAACCTGGTACTTCAGATCTGAAATGTGATTAACTGCAAGATTAAGGTGATTCTACAATCACACCTGCTCATCATCAGTGGCCTGTAATGGCTGAAGGCCATGATGTTCCAGAAGTGCTTCCAGATTCTCTACTCTGTAGGGATTTTGACATTGTTATTGTTATTTGCTGCGCTATTGACACACATATTTGCCAACATCCCTTTTGTCCAGATTTGTGTTGGTGTTCGATTGTTTTCTGTATGCAAAGCATGATTGTTCCAGGCCTGTCGGAAGTGTTGTAGTCTGTTATGAATGAGGAAGAAAAACTATGTGAAGTGAAAGTTTGTGTATGTGATCACCAGGATCCTATAGGGCTGAATCTTCAAGAGTGTAAAACATGCAGTAGAATGGTTCCAGCACATGCAAAAACACATCCCTCCAAAGATGCTCTATTCTCTGATTGTAGACTGACTCCCCTGTAATGTGACTTTGACGTTCAATTCCCTGTACAAAGTTCATGAATAAGGCCACCTGCAAGTTCTCACCACCATGGTCGGATCTCACTCTGGATGATGGCCCATAGAGGCCTGTCACTTCGAGAAAATGAAACAGCACTGTGGAAGCATGGTTGTCTGTATTGCAGTTCAAGTAGGTAATCAAGAAGGAATGCCATTGATGCCACCATTGATCACAAAGCCCCATCTAAAAAAGTGACTACAAAAAGTCCAACTGTAAAAAATATGTATACACAGAGACCCAAAGTTCACCAAAAAGTGCTTTATAATACAGTTCAAATATATACAGAATGTTAACCTATTGTATTAGCTTTACTATCCTACTCATATAGTCAATGAAAGAGTATGCTGTATGAAAAGTGTTTTTTTTTTGTTGTTGTTTTTTTTTTCAAGCAAACATGAAAGGTACCACATGATGTAGATTATATTAACCATACTGTACTTACCATCACAAAGTTTTTTCCTTTTTTTTTTTTTTTAGATTGAAAATCTGCAAGTTTATAGTCTCAGTTGTCTAGCTATACATTTATCCACAGACAATGCAGAGTTATAAGGGTTATGGTAGATTACTAGCACACAAAAGCTGAAAGAAACTGTGACTTACCATATGAGACGCATGTTGCCATCAATATGTCATAAACTGTTGGGGTATAGGACATGATAGACCCATCTAGACATTGCACTGTTCCACCTTCTCGCAGCTGCCACAGAGTTTATTCGAACCATCATCTCACGCACCCTACACCCTGGAAGTAGCCCTTGTTATGTGCAGCAAGGCCCTCATCACCTGGTTGTACATATAAGTAACAATAGTGTTTTAAACCACTGTAGAACTACTGTGTATATATATATATATATATATATATATATATATATATATATATCTAGTCTAATGGCTATTGTTTATGAAAGTAGACATTTGGTCATAAAGTGATCATGCAAACATTACGTAGAACAGCTAAACATTTTAACAATTAAAAATCAGTCTGCACCGCTACTGCCCAATGCAGCCTACCATAACTGGCCTGAATGAAAACTTTTCAATGCCACTCAAATCAGACCTACCTCATTCCCTGAATTTGAATACAGGGCTTGAAGTTGCCTGATATGAATTTCAAGGTCTTCAACAGTCACTTCAGCCAACCTTCTCCTTATTGGTACACCAAGCACTTTGGATCTTTTGTAAAGATATGATGCTGAGCATCCTAATATTTTGCCATCTTCTTTACAGTGTGGCCTTGGATCAAAAGAAAGTCGATCTGATCTTTTGTAATATGAAAGGCTGGTGTACCTCAACCTCCTGAAATAGAAATGCATTCAAAAGTTAAGCAGCTTTGCAATATGCTCAGCTTAATTCAGTGGCATCACATGATAATTTGGATATCCGAAAATGTCATTTTGACTAGTCGTAATCGAATTAGAGATATCTAATGTAATTATAATTAAGGATTTGTGACTCTTTAAATTACGAAACACGTGATGTCATTTGAGATATCTTCAATGGCATTTTGACCCATCAATAGTAATTGTAGATATCTTAAATTGCTGATCTTACTAGTAAGATTGTAAATGCAGATATCTTGAGTTGTCATTCTGAAGAGTCAAAATATTGTTACTAGTCAAAACTCATTTGTAGATATCCAACATTTATTTATGGATAATCAGATGAAAGCCATTTAATGTTAAAACGGCTTGCCATACCAATTGTTTCAAGTTCTTTCAAAGTTCTTTAATGATGGAGCCAGACATTTTGAAATAACATCTAGTGTGAGTTTTTGCATTAAACAGTGCTATGTTTTATTGTGTACTTTGTTATAAGTTAAACATTTTAATGAAATCATTACAGTATACAGCTATGGGTGACCAAACCTTCTCTCCATACAGCAGTCCGTGGTTGCTTGACAATCGTACCACACTCTAACCATTACATTTCTTGGTAGAATACTTGTTATGTTGATTATTATGAATAATAAAAAATTATTTTATGAAAAAAAATATTTATGTTGGCCAGAGTTTTACAAAAGCAGCAAGCTACTCGAGGTCGTGCATTGCTGCCATTTTAAGAGCATTCTAAGAAAAACCCTTTCCCACGATAAAACCGCAAATTTTATTAAATAGCATTAGCAATATCAGCCAAGACAGTAATGTTATGCAGTCAGTTAGCCAACAGGTAAAGCCTAAAAAATAAATTCCAATATACTGCCATTCCTGTCTCTATGAAGGGTAAGCTGAGGAAAAATATGTTGGAGCTGGTCAAGTCCGCTAGCTTTAGAGCTACTTTTATTTCTGAGATGAACGTATAGCTAGGTACCACAAACACAGATAATGCTAACGTTAACTAGCTAACGCTAACCATCTCAGCTCAGATGATGATATTGATAGTGGGATAGTTGGTATTAAACTTTTTTTATATACAGACAGTAATGTGTAAAGATCTGTGCTTACTAAAAGACGTACTATTACTTGTGGAAACTCCCTACCTTAACATGACATTCTTAACATGGGAGCTTCTGGGTGAAGCCACTCGATCCTTTTTCCCGCTCTGGGCGAAACCAAGGATTTTCAGAACTGGGGAGACAGGAGAGGGCAACAGAAATGTTTAAATAAAAACTTCAAAAGACGGACAGTTTTATTTTTGTTGCATTTTATTATATTAGTAAAAACAATGTTTTGCCATGTTTTATAATTAAGAATGATTGAAATTAATCATTTGAGGGAGATGGCACTTCAGACAAACAGCTTGCATTTATAAAAAAGCACCACCAATAGAATGAGGCGCTCTGGAGCAGCCAGGGCAGCTGCTTGAGCCTAAGGTTATCAAGCGCAATGCCAGGTGTCGGGTAGAGGCGTATAAAGCTCTTCAGCATCAGACTGTGGAGCAACAGAATTGTGTTTTTTGGAGTGATAGAGCTCCATCCAAGATCTTTAGGATAAATTAGAAAGGTATTTGTGATTCAGAACTAATCAGCTCACCTCACTACTACATTTGTGAGTGAATGCAATCGAATTCTCACATTAATAACATCTAGTGTGAGACCTTTCCAGAAGAGTTTCTAGAAGGTGTCTACAGACTTTTGGACATGTAGGCTAAGTTAGGTTCAGAGGCATTTAATGAATAGCCTGTGTGTGCCATTCAGATGTTTTCAACAACATTCTTATAGAAACCACACAGAAATGTTCCACTCCTTATCATTGAAATCTTAAAACTATAGTCATCTTGCAGGACAGCCCCTGAATTAGCAATGATAGTTTTGAAGTTTTGAATCTTACACTTCAGTAGTCTATTTTGCTCAATGGGAGGAATCCTTTCAATCATCCGTCATTACATCATGGCGAACATCACTCAGTACAAGTTTTTCCAATGCACTGATGGCTCTTGGTGAGATGTTTCATAGTGGAACTGTTCCACTCATCCATCCTAATGAATAAAACAACACAGACATCAGGACAGTAGTGTCCTGATGTTCTGACACCGACAGTGTTTGTGTTTAATCAACATGAGGGCCTTGTCAGCACACTATTTCAGTGAAATTAAAGAGGTTTACGGTAAGAGGACTCTCGGACGTCTCTGTGTGAATGATGAGTGATGAGAGAGAGAGAAAGAAAGAAAGAAAGAGAGAGAGACAGAGAGAGAGAGAGAGACACCTTTGGCTGATTATTTGAAGAGCAAGAGCATGCAGATGGGCTGAGCAGAAGCCTGTCTCTCCCACCTCCTGTTTGCCTATTGACATGATAATGGGTACAAATTGATGAAGACATTTCACTCACTCTCTGACAACTGCATGGCACTCCACCACCCACAAGCACACATTAATCACAGGCTTGCTCCTCCTCCATCCAGAGCCTGCATTCATCAGCTAATTCCCTCTGCCAGCGACACCCCTCTCTGTCTCTCAGAGACACGTAATCTCATCAGCTCGTGCACTTAATCAGCTTTAATGAAGTCTTGATCCGCCAATTAGACCCTATCAAACTACTTATTCACTCACTGGACATAAATGTCCGTTCTCCTGTACAGTGTGCAGTTTGACAATTCAATTCTTTTGCAGGACACACTTTTTTTCCAAGTTTATTTTAAATATTTTATATATATATATATATATATATATATATATATATATATATATATATAGTTAAATGCAAAAGCTTTGGCGCCCCTGGTCAAATTGAATGCTTTGTTGATTTTCTAAGTGAGAATAAATTAACACATCTTCTACAGAGATCACACTCCTGCACATTTTAACGCACAATTATTGTTTACTTGCTAAGTTTTACATACTGGGGAAAATAAAACAGAAAATGTTGCCTGTGTGAAAGTTATGGCACATTTTGTAATTTATGTTGTTTTTTTTCCTTTCTAATATATTAAGCAAAAAAGTAGAAATGGTGCTGTAAAATATTTTGAAAATTACCATATGACAAACATTACAGAGCTTTTCTCAACACCCCAGTATCAATGAGAAAAAATAAAGTGTCATTTCTCATATATATCAAAATACATGCAAACAGGTATAAACAGACCTGAGTGTCTAATAACATATGCATATTTCACTTCGTGTTGTAAAGCCACACAGTGATGTTTTGTATGAACTAGCCAAACTTGCCAACATTCGGCCAATGAGCTTCAAAACATCAACAGACACATGAATAAAAACAGTAGCTACAGGTGCTGAACGGCTACCTGCTGTATGATGAAGTAAACTGAAAGACAAAGAAGAGAGAAAAAAGAGGATAGAGAAGGAACAGAATGATAGACGTCTCTGGTCTGGCCAGTCCAGTTTGGACCCTGGTGGAGTCATTTAAGCTTCATTCCAGGACCAACTAGGGCTCTGCTTTACACCCTCTGTGTTCACCATTTCTAAATCCAAATGAAGAAGTTTTCCTCTCCTGGTTATGAAATGTAAATGAACACAGTCCTCTTTAGCAGATCACCCTGCTTCATGTTATGGAGGATTCTTTTAGGAACATCAGAGACAGAAACTGCTATGAGTGAAGAGCACATTCTAAAAAATTGTAGAAAATTTCACACTGTTTGGCTGTACAGCACACTTTTTTGTGACCAAAAGAAGAAGAAAGACATGATCCTGCATAGTAACATTTATTTTTTTATTTAAACAACAGATTGTTATTGTTGAAACAGAAGTGTTTTACATGAGTCTTATTTTGTCTAATGTTCTGCCTGGGTTTATTTTTTACATTCTTGATACTGTGGAGTATATTTTACATCATTTACAAACAACACTAAAACCACATATCATAAAGACATCAATGAATAATTCTTTACATTTCTATGAGGTGTTTTTCATTGTCTTTAGTCTGCATGTCTGCATTTTCTTTAGTCTAAAGATAGCAGCAATCTCAATTTCTCTTTGCTCTGTGAAAGATCTGATTTATTCTATAAAGTTAAACAGATGTGTTTGGTATTTTCATGTGAATATTTCATTTTTGGGAAAATACTTATGATTTTGTAGCCAGACATTAATTTTGCTCTCAATAAGGGAAGATTTGCTAAATGTGTGTAGTGTGTTTTGAGAATGTGTAAAAGAGCATTTAAGAATAGAGACACTGTGCTCTGAAATGTGTAAAAGCAATCAAGAAAAACTATATGTTTATTTTTACTGAGAAATTCAAGAAAATATGCAATTTGACTGGGGGTGTTCAAACGTTTGCATGCAACTATACTTGCATCACCATTGTTAGCAACTGTTAAGAGTGCTTCCCATATAATTATAAAACTATTATCTGTGATCTCAAACAAAAACAAAGAAAATCAAAGCCAAGAAATTGTAGTCTCAACAGCACTGGTTAGGTTGGTCAACACTTCTGACTATATATTACAGGTCAGAGTAATACAAAAGGCTGTGTGATAATTAATTAGATGAATGAATATGGACCTGTATTGACCCATTGGACAATGAAAAATCATTGATTATCTTGAAAATACTTTTGCTTATGCTTAAAACACTTTTGCCTAATTACTCGGTAAAATATATAGAGGGGCTCTCTACCCAGCGTGTTTATATAAAGATAAAGTGCTCACCTTTGGAGTTGGAATGACTGGAAAGCTGTAACAAATCAATGAGATCAATGTAATCAGCTAACAGCTGAACCACCATTGCCAATCTTGAGTGGATGTTTCACAGTCTTTGTGTTTTAGTTGCTCCCCAGGGCTCCATCGGAAAGCAGTATGAAGAATGTGCTTAATTAGATTACATAATAAGTATAGTGCACCTGGCACGTTTCAGCTTTACACCGTGGTGTGCCCAAGTATGCATTACAGTCAAGGATTACAAAGTAAGGAAAGTGGGTTTAAAATAAAAAGGAAATGTGTTTTCCTCACACAGGAATAGCAAGTGATGAATACATCGTTGGCGATGCAAGCACTCTCCATATCAGAGGCAGCATTGTATCTGGCTTTCCATCAAATAGATTAGCACACACAATCATATAACATTCCAAAGTCAATGTATAGTAACTACCAATATACTTACCTGTCATTTCAAGGTTACATAGTCCCAGTGATTTAGAACACGTCTCCATTTCTGAAGCAGTGACAGGAGACTAACAGTTCATGCAATGAGATTTCATTATTTGTCCATTTCGTTATTCATCACTGTTGCTTCTGTGAGGCCTATATAAGAAAAAAATATTCTCACTGCACCAATTACAAAAGAGTGATTTAAGAGGACCTGGCAACTCCACACAATCAAAGGCACTCAACACTGACCCATAATGCCTGGCTAATTAAATAACTCACTAATTGATTCATCACCAAATCAATATGCTGTAGGAATAGTTTATGGACCCTATTCGATTCATGGCTCTAAAGGAAGAACAATAAACTAACACAGCACTGAGAGAAAATTCACACAATATATATGCAAAAAGTTGTGGAGATTGCTATGGATTTCTCAATTGTGAAATGTTATGATGAATTTATCAATAAAATGACATAATATTTTGAATTGGTAGTGCAGAACTAAATGACACAGGGTCTAGAATGATGTGGATTAACTACATTAAATAAGCCACAATAAAATATGATTGATAGTGGGCACACAGAGGACAGTACCATTGCTGGAGAGGGCACGACTGGTGAAAATCTTAATCAAAGAGTAATTCATTGCACTTTTTGACTCCAGATTGTGGTGTGTGTGTAGTGTGTAGCAGAGTTTATGGCCTCTCCATATGTGTAGATTTGAGGTTGCTAGCACGATTGATTAGGACATGGAGTGAGGTACGACATCAGTTTGATCCTGCTGACCTTTGCAGCTATAAATCTGCAGGCCAACCCAATTTTGAGTAATTGCTCACAGCCTACTGACTAGAACAGGGTGGGGCCTTAGTCTAATTAGGGGAGTCTGATACCTTCAAATAAACAATAAAATTCTAGCACAATCAGCCAACTTTCAGCCTGATTAACTAGTGTGTGCATGATAAATGATCTTTATGCATTTGCGTTTAGATACATTAAACGTTATATATTTATTTACATTAACTGCAGCAAGAAATCTGCAGTGAATGATTAACTATTTACAAACTAGTATAGCTTAACAAACACTGAAGTGGGAAAGAATAGTTTCTTGTGCTGTGTAAATTAAAGTCTTTTAAGCCCTCTTGTTTGAATGAAGAAGATTTAATTATGTTTGGTTGGCTAACTATCAACCACTGTTTAGGAATCTACACTTTTGATCCATAAATAAAATAAATGCTTATTTCTATTGTGGCAGATGGTGTTAGTTGGCTTAGAAATGTAATCTGTACTGATTACAAATTATATGAGTAAATAGGTAATCAGTAATATAATGTAATCAGTACTGTAGTAGTAATTTAGATTACTTTAAAGGTGTAATCTTACCTGATTACTTTTGGACCACATCTCAACTAACAGGCTTATTTGTCTTTATAATCAGATAATTGATCTCATAAAAATAAAAACATCTGAACATACAGCCATAATATACCACCCTCCTTCCTTCTTTCTCACCAAATCACAAGTAGTTATCAATAAGAGTGGCACAGCTGTTATGCAGATGATAGGCATACTCAATAAATGAAGAATTAAAAGACTGATTTGTGAAAGTCACCTTAAAAAATCACCTTAGAATACTTACCTCCACAGTGTGATCACTTTACACCTATTCCCAATGTTACGCAACTCTGATTCCAAGTTTTTGATTTTTGTGATCTGGTTAGGTAATCTAGTCATCATAGTCTATTACTGCTGTTGGCCACTTGCTAAATAGCCTACATTCTTTCATCTCTTGCGGTCTAGACATACTGCCTGTGCTTGCAAGGCACAACGTAGAAGGATCGTCATAGGTCTGCATCGCCATCTAGTGTTCTAATAGCAACAGTTCAATGGGTTATAAGTCACTGAAATGAATGGAATGTTTTGCTTATTTATTGATAGTGTAGCTCTTTTTGTTGGAGAGGAGCATAAAAGTGCACCATCTATTATGAAGTAAATTCTTAAATTAAGCTTTAAACATGAAATAAATGAGCCTACCATAAGCAATCCATGAGGTAATAGTTTAGAGCAGGGGTTCTTAAACTTTTCTACCTAAGTCCACCTATTTATTCCTAGGATATATGAAGATCCACATGGAAGAAGAAAGGAAATTCATTTTTGAATACCCCCACATTATGTGACATTTATTACTAAAAATAAAATATCTACAGAGTAGGCGAATGTTAGTTTGTTTTGTACCAGAAATTTATAGGTCCTAGGACCACCAAAGGGTGTTTAGCGGCCCACTTGTGGTCCATAGTCCAATGGCTCAGAAACAGATTAATAGTTTAACCAATAGCTTTGAACTAATGTGAGTGAGGTAAAGATTAATTTTTTTTTACATTTTAGTCTATTTTTAATTCATTCCAATTTAGTTTTTTTTAGTTAGACTTTTTTTTACTTTTAGCTTATACAGAATGAGGTGCATGCGCATCAGTGATGCACCTGAACTGTCGTTTGATATGTTCCTTAATCAATGTCAGTAAAAGTACAGAAACAGGCCTCTAATGTAGATCAGCATTTTTTATTAGTAATATTGATCAATACAAATAACAGCTTACATTTTGTTTTAGAAGCACACTGAAAATTCTCTTAACAGAAAAAGTACAGTTCATGAGCAAAGCTAATATTCCTCAAACTCCTCATCTTCCTCAAAAGAGTCAATTCCCACCTCTTCGTAATCCTTCTCCAGAGCTGCCATGTCTTCTCTTGCTTCTGCAAACTCTCCCTCCTCCATTCCTTCTCCCACATACCAGTGCACAAAGGCTCTTTTGGCATACATCAGGTCAAACTTGTGATCCAGACGGGCCCAGGCCTCAGCAATGGCTGTGGTGTTGCTCAGCATGCACACAGCTCTCTGCACCTTGGCCAGATCTCCTCCAGGAACCACAGTAGGGGGCTGGTAGTTGATGCCCACCTTGAAACCAGTGGGACACCAGTCCACAAATTGGATGCTCCTCTTCGTCTTAATGGCTGCAATTGCTACATTGACATCTTTGGGCACCACGTCTCCACGGTACAACAGACAGCAGGCCATATATTTACCATGACGAGGGTCACACTTCACCATCTGGTTGGAGGGCTCAAAACAAGCATTAGTGATGTCAGCAACTGATAGCTGTTCATGGTAAGCTTTTTCAGCAGAGATCACGGGAGCATAGGTGGCCAGAGGGAAGTGAATGCGTGGGTAGGGCACCAAGTTGGTCTGAAACTCTGTTAGATCTACATTCAGAGCTCCATCAAATCTGAGAGAGGCAGTGATGGAGGACACTATCTGGCTGATGAGCCTGTTGAGATTGGTATAAGATGGTCGCTCAATGTCCAGATTCCTACGGCAGATATCATAGATGGCTTCGTTGTCCACCATGAAAGCACAGTCTGAGTGCTCCAGGGTGGTGTGTGTGGTCAGGATAGAGTTGTAGGGTTCAACCACTGCTGTGGACACTTGAGGAGCTGGATAGATGGCAAACTCAAGCTTGGACTTCTTGCCATAGTCAACAGAAAGTCGTTCCATTAACAATGAGGTGAAGCCAGAACCAGTACCTCCACCAAAACTGTGGAACACCAGGAAGCCTTGTAGACCAGTGCACTGATCAGTCTATGGGTAGAGAAAGTTGGCATAAAGCATTACCTTGCTTAACATTTTGGTGCCAGGCAAAGTATATAACAATATACGATCTGGGATCAGCCAAAATTTGTACATAATAGATCTGCACACAAGCGTTAAGGAAACTTGTACTAAATGTTTCTGCCATTCTTTTCTATCTTTATTTTAAGGGTTCAAAGTGCAATAATAGAGTAAAGCAGAAAATCAGTAGCACTTAACGTTTCAGATTTTAGGAACATCTGAGGAAGCAAAAATGGCTTCTACTGTTTAAATATTTGCATGTGGGGTCCTATAATCCAAACTAAGAACTGACAAATATTTGACTGAATAACAAGAAAAGTAACTAATGAACAGCTATTATGGAGGCCTATGTCCAATCAGATTAAATTTTTCCTGTACCCTTATAAGTGCAGAGGTTATAGTAGACCAAGAAATATTTTAATATATCTTAAAATTAGGCCAAAGCTATCATACCAATTTGCGAACACGATCCAAGACTGAATCAATAATTTCTTTTCCAATGGTGTAGTGCCCACGAGCATAGTTATTGGCAGCATCTTCTTTTCCTGAGATCAGTTGTTCAGGGTGGAATAGCTGACGATATGGCCCTGTGCGAACCTCATCTGGTAAGAGCAACAAAACATTAATACTGTACATTAGATTGTAGTCCCCCAATCCAATGCATACAAAATGGTGTACAGTTTTCTTTTACGACTCATGACTCACTGTTCCGCACAATTTCAACTATTCCCTGCCTCAAAACACATTATCAGTCTCATAATGAGCTTGTAAATGAATTGTGTAGGTAGAAGTTGAAACTCTGGAGGGCAGTGGTTCTAAAAGAGCAGGATTATGAAACATTGATTTATAAAGTTAAGAAACTCTACTTACCAATGACTGATGGTTCCAGATCTACAAAGACGGCCCGTGGAACATATTTGCCAGCACCTGTCTCACTGAAGAAGGTAGTGAAAGAGTCATCATGGCCGCCTACAGGGGTACGATTGGGCATTTGTCCATCAGGCTGAATGCCATGTTCGAGACAGTACAGCTCCCAGCAAGTATTGCCCATCTGCACACCCGCCTGACCCACATGGATAGAAATGCATTCACGCTAAGGAAAGAGAAGAGAAAAATTAGAATGCTGTGAGATGTTTGTGTTACAGCTGTTCTTCAGCAGCAGCTGATCATTTTAGGGGGAGTAAAGTGCAGGTATTCAAATTCATAGCAAGGTGATATCAGATGGACCATGGATGTGTAAGCTGAGAGAGCAGTGAGTAATAATAGTAAACAGTGGATGAATGTGTTTTAAAGTAGCATAGCATATACAGTATATGTTAAGCACAGAGAGTGCTCAGACATTTGGATAAGGCAAAATGCCATCACAAACATAAACAAACAATAAACAAAAACAAACAGTTTTGATGTCAGTAGTAACCACAATTGCTGGGACAAACGAGGTTTAATACCGGAGAACAAGTATCAGGGTCAAAAACATGCAAGGGTCAAATATCAAAAAGCACAGGCAACCAAAATCCAAGGGGAAAATCAAAAGGCAAAGTCAAAATAACAAATATATGGTCAATACACAGATTTCAGAACAAAGTAAACGTAATGACTTTTAAGGTACATCAAAAAAAGCCTCTTCTGTATTTAAGACAGGAAAAGTGTCAGTGTCTCTGGGACATTTGAGCTGGAAATAACATGTTGCCCCAGTTAAGCTCTTAGCAGCTACCTTAAACTGTGCGCACATACCACTGTGGGACATTTAGTAATGCACACCAGAGTCAGGGGACTATTTATACTAGCTAATCTGGTCATCACCATGTGACACAGAAGCGGTTTCTATAAAGGTTGATTATTGATTGATTCCCCAGTTGTGGGGAAATGACCCTTCATGCTAAACTACGAGTAATATTTCTTCTCAGTTTCTTATAATATAATTTACAACATATGTATCATTGGTATTTTTACTCCAGCACAGGCTTAGATGAAACATATTCATAGTAAGCATGAGACACATATCCGGTCATGCCTTACCTTGTTATGAAGTGCCCTCTAGTAAATAGGTCTTGAGTAAGCAGTGAGTGATCATTCACTTATATACAGATTTTTTTTTGTTTTAATGAAGCTAAATGTTGTTAGGTTAAGTTTGCACAGAGTAAACTTATTATTTCACCATTATTGTGTGAAGTTCTGGCACCACAAATTAGAAAAGCAATACTTTTACATTCATGAGAGCAAAATTAAAATCTTAATATGTTATCATAAACTAATGTAAACGTAAGAAAATAAAGTCATGATTGGTTGAATTCGGCTTATAAATGTCTAAACAACGTCAGAAAAATGCAGGCCTGTCTTACCATGTTGATCTTGGTCTTTTATTCCGTTCTAAGAGTTAATGGTAAGTAACTGTGGTTGAGGAGCAGCTCCTCACTGTCTCTGTTCAGGTGGCCTCTGTAAGGCAATGCTGCTCTATTTACAGTGCTGGGGCATTCCCTCCCCCTCACTCACTTCTACCAGGAAAAGGAAGCTTTATCTGATCATTCATTCATGAAGTGTGTGTGGTGTAGGCATTTTAGGTTATTGTATTTCTCAGTCATTTGAAAGGAAAGGAGGCATCCTTACCCCCTCTCAGTGCTTACTTATTTTTCTGCTTTTATTTTTTTTAAATAATACTAAGTTTACCCAGCTCTATAATGATTGTGAACATATTTGTGCATGATTTTTGACAGAGTTGACTAAGCTTAACTCTAGTTATTGTTGTCACTCTTTCTTCCCCTTCCCTCCATCAGACTAAACTCACGCCTTTATCTGAATCAGTCTGCTTTTCTTATAGCCAGATGTTCAAGTTATTCCTTGGCAAACGGTCATTCTTTATCAAACTGTGGCACAGCAGCAAGGGTGTTAACCCTTAAGAGACTGGTCAGTGCTCTCTTATCTTTGTAGCAGCACTTTGTGTCCTCAAACAGGATATGAAGAGAGTGTAAGTGTCTGTGGGTGCAGACTCTACATTTCTCTCTACATTTCTCTACATTTCAAGGTTGGTTCTACACTGTATATAATGCCTACCATAGCAGCCCTGCTTCTTAGGCAGTGACTGCACATTCACAACTAATCAACCAACCTCTGTTAGTTACCTTTGTGCACTCAACACTAGTACTGTAAAATAAAGTCTGATACCATGGCTAGATTAATGTTTGTAGGCTTTTATTCCAATTCTCGTGTAACTAAACAGAGAGGCATTGGATCACCACCATTTTTATTTCCACCACCCAGCAAATTTCAATAGAAGATCTGCAATAAATGACTCAGTTTAGAAAGTCCAGCTAATCCAGAAACATGAATAGGGCTATTGCTCTGTAATTATAATTTGTAATATATATATATATATATATATATATATATATATGTAGATATTCGACACTTTTTAAAGTCTGGAGCACTTAAACATGCAGCTGTAAAAATCACTGTACCAACAAAATTTAAATCTAATCTAATAATTTGACCTGAAAGTAAAATACAGTAGAATTAAAATAGTAAAATAGAAATTAACCAGTGTTTTAATTATTAGCTGATGGTTGTGCATTGCCGATGTGCCCCCTGGTGGAGATTTACACGTTACTACAGGCTTGAGTGACGTTGGTGGGATTCATAGTAAGCAGGATAACAGGGTCAGCCAGCTTCACAAATCGCTGCATATGCTGTGGAAACGTTGTCTGCGAAAACCGGCATTTACTGATTTTTAAAAAGCCCTGGCCTAACACCACAGTCGAAATTTTAAAAATAAAGCCATAAAAATCGGTCACGTTTTTATCCGCCCATTGCGTAAGAAAATAAAAATGAAGCTCAGCACATATGTGTTTAATATGTTGACACCAATGTATGAAACGTTGAAATTGTAGTCCGACTCAACTGCTGTGTTATGTGTTCAAAATTTCGTATGTTACTGCTTCCAAATGTCCTTCTTGCCAAATGTAAGCGTAAAGCCGAGGCAGCCCGCAGACCAACATATCTGAACGATGAGTATGTCGAATACAAGTAAAAGGTACAATGAGTTATGGCGGTTTGTCTCCATCTGGTGGAGATTTTCCTGTATTACATGCTTTCGTGCAGCATGATGTTGGTGCGATTCATGATAAGCAAGGCTTTCAGGATCAGCGAGCTTTACAGAACAATGAAAACGTTTTGCAAACACGGTCTGCAAAACCCTGCATTGCTTCATTCCTGAATAACAAAAGCCCTGCTCCACTGCTCTACTTGCATTGCTCTCACTGACTAACATCCCATCCTCCAGTGGAGCTGTTGACACAATTCAGTGTCACTGCTGGGGTGAGAATAGTCCACCAAATAAAAAAAAATCCAACCAACAGCATCCAGTATAGCCAAAAACTGACCACTGATGGAGGGCTAGAGGATGACTAACACAAACTGTGCACCAACGGATAAGCTATGGTCTCTCACTTTACAAATATGAAAGTATGAGTATATAATATATATATATATATATATATATATATATATATATATATATATATATGAATAAATAAATATTTTTTCAGGATTTAAATTTTTTAAAACAAAGAGAAAAAAATAGTTAAGGGAAGTAAAACGAAGACAGAACATATAAGATTGTGCACTATTTCTAGGTCACAATTTAAATATAGACAAATTTGTGACATTTTCCATGTTAAGGCCTTTGTTGGTTTGTTGGTTTCAGTTAAAGTTTAGACTGCATATTTCCTATGATGTGAGCGCCTCTTTTGTGAAAAGAATAAATTGTAAATTTCATCTGTGGTAAATTTCATCTTTCAGCTTTGCCACCTGGAGCCTCCCAGGGGGGATGAATTTGCTCTTTAAATCTAGGCTCCATATAAGGACTGCTTGCTTCACGTCAGCTCAAGTTTTTCCTTTCCACTGTCAGCCTAGACTTGCTGACTAGGGATCTGGACATCCATTTCTGTAAAGCTGCTTTGAAGTCGCCTTATGAAAACGACAAAATCTTTTGTATTTCAGAAAAAAAGCCTGCTTGAAATGTGGTCCAGCAAAAGGGCACTAACCTTGTCTGCAGAATGTATGCCGGTGCATTCATTTCCTCAATCTCTATAAGACTGACAGCACACGAAACACATCAACTTAGCAGCCTCTGTCTACGGCTGAGGGTTAGAACAAAGTGGATGAATCATAGTTGATCCTATACTCACAAACTCTTGCTATGTACAATGTGCTATGAAGAAGACCCTCCTAGCATGAGTGAAACTAAAGCTGTGCAACTCATTGTTTACAATATCAAATAACTATCATTAACTATGATTGATGAGAGGAGATGAATAAGGACAGATATGCCAAGGGCACGGTGGCGCTAAAGAGACTCCAGAGGTATCAACACTGCAGTCATAGTGTTTAATTCTGCCCAGTGTTGAGCTTTTCCTGTAAGCTGTTAGAGAATATTAAAATTTTAATGATTATAATTACCTTATGATCACTTACCAACAAAAACAATGTGGATAGAATTTTTAATAAATATGATACAAGTAAAAAAATCAGTTTGAATGGTACAATTCCCTCTTGAGAGGTTCGGATTCAGATTACAGGGCAGAGGATGTGAACCAAAATTTATGCAAATGTCCAGGATGTTACACAAAGGATACATTTAAGGTTTGGTCATTATTCTATCCCATAAGTGCCATACAAGTCAATCTGAACAGCTATTATATTACAACTTTTCAATAACCAGCAACAAAGCCCTATTCAAAGTGCACTGAACAGGGTATTACATGACCTTTTTTCTCTGTGAATAAGCACATTTAATTCAGGGAAGTGTCTTGTCTATATGTTTACTGTACTAAATCATGAATGTCCTACTTACCAAAATTACACAATCTTGCAGTCACTCTTTCTCAGTGTGGTGTTACATTTGTCGGTGCTGATTTGTAAAATGTTTAACACTATTAGAACATTGCATATGTAGCACAACTGTGGAGATCACAGCAGAAGTCTATTCAGATTTACACTGCAGAACAACAATAAAAATGTCCTCAGAGTATAGGAGGTGCTAACCCCCCCCCTCCCCTCTTTGTTCTCTTCCTCCGCTAAATGACAGTATCAACTTCTAGGTCTTCTCTCATTACATTGAACACTGATACGTGGACCTAGGTATAAATATGCTGTGCCATCCAGTCAGAAGCATTTGGATCTTCATCCCGATCACTTAACATCGGCTAGAAGAGAAAATACAACATGGTAAGAAGAATCAACTGATAGGGTCAAATTGATGAAAGAGACACTGATACATTGTGTTATAATTAGAAGGGTATAATTTAATGGGCAATATCACATTCTGTGATCCGTCCTCTTGTCTGCATAGCTAGATTTTATTGTATCTGTTCAAATGCATGCACAGCTTATGCTACTTTTTGCACGTCAATCTGCAGCGTGAATGCATTTCTGTCCATGTTGGCCAAGCTGGAGCACAGATTGGAAATGCTTGCTGGGAGCTTTACTGTCTGGAACATGGGATCCAACCAGATGGGCAGATGCCAAACGAGAAGACAACTGCTAGAGCAGATGATTCCTTCAACACCTTCTTTAGTGAAACAGGAACAGGAAAACATGTCCCGCGTGCCATCTTTGTAGATCTGGAGCCCACTGTGATTGGTAAGCATTAAAACATGAATCGAGGACAAAGGTTATTTTAAGGAAAGCATTCTGGGTTTTTTTGTTTTTGTTTGTTTGTTTTTGCATTGTTAATCATAAGCAAATTGTGAATGATGTAAATTATAAAGGCATTATTATAAGCACATTTTTACATATTTTGATGTGCAATGTCGGTGGCGCGGTGGGTAGCGCTGTCACCTCACAGCAATAAGGGCCTGGATTCAATTCCCAGCTGGGCTACCAGGGTCCTTTATGTGTGCATGTTGTCTGCATGGGTTTCCTCCCACAGTCCAAAGACATGCCGTCAGGTTAATTGCTAAATTGCCCCTAGGTGTGAATGTGTATGTCTGTCTGTCTGCCCTGCGATGGACTGGCGACCTGTCCAGGGTGGATCCTGCCTTCCGCCCAATGACAGCTGGGATAGGCTCCAGCACCCCACCTCGACCCAGAAGGATAAGTGGTTTAGATGATGTCTGTGTGAATGTGCAATGTATACTTACAAATTATGTGGAGCAATTATGTACCAATTCTACTGATCATTGAAGCAATAAGTTATTTGAAGTATATTTTTAAAAAGTCATCTGTTCATGCTGTAAAGGTGTTCACCCCTCTTTACACAAACAGATGAGGTGCGCACAGGTACATATCGTCAGCTCTTCCATCCTGAGCAGCTCATCACTGGCAAAGAAGATGCTGCCAATAACTATGCTCGTGGCCACTACACCATTGGAAAGGAGGTCATTGATTCAGTCCTAGACCGCATTCGTAAACTGGTATGAAAGCCGTGCCTCAGAGCTATATGCCAATTTTCTTCTTATATGACTAGCTATTATGGCTGACTTTCATTATTATCATTCTTTTCCTGATCTTTAAGTAGAAATAGTCCAGGGTCTATTTACAAAGCTTCCTAGTGCATGAGCGCTGATTTAGGACCTGATTCTTTTCTTATTTAAGATGATCTTATATAGGAACAGATCCTAGATCAGCACTCCTACTCAGGGAGGTTTCATGAATACAGGCCCATGCATTTCAAACTGAAAGTGCTTCAGAGTCTCAGCACTGCACAGTCTCAGCTAGTCATTCATACTTGATTAAAATAATTACTGCATTAGAGTTGAACCAGGGGTGCTGGAATAATGAGGGTGCTGCAACAGTAATAATGCATTATTCTCTTTATCCTTTCTATGGCTTAGACTGATCAATGCACTGGTCTACAAGGCTTCCTGGTGTTCCATAGTTTTGGTGGAGGTACTGGTTCTGGCTTCACCTCCCTGTTAATGGAACGCCTCTCTGTTGACTATGGCAAGAAGTCCAAGCTTGAGTTTGCCATCTATCCAGCTCCTCAGGTATCCACAGCAGTGGTCGAGCCCTACAACTCCATCCTGACCACCCACACCACTCTGGAGCACTCAGACTGTGCTTTCATGGTGGACAACGAAGCCATCTATGATATCTGTCGCAAGAATCTGGACATTGAGCGCCCCACCTACACCAATCTCAACAGGCTCATTGGCCAAATAGTGTCCTCCATCACTGCCTCTCTCAGATTTGATGGAGCTCTGAATGTAGATCTAACAGAGTTTCAGACCAACTTGGTGCCCTACCCACGCATTCACTTCCCTCTGGCCACCTATGCTCCTGTGATCTCTGCTGAAAAAGCTTACCATGAACAGCTATCAGTTGCTGACATTACTAATGCCTGTTTTGAGCCCTCCAATCAGATGGTGAAGTGTGACCCTCGTCATGGTAAATACATGGCCTGCTGTCTCTTGTACCGTGGAGATGTGGTGCCCAAAGATGTCAACTCTGCCATTGCTTCAATCAAGACCAAACGGACCATCCAGTTTGTGGACTGGTGTCCCACTGGTTTCAAGGTGGGCATCAACTACCAGCCCCCTACTGTGGTTCCTGGAGGAGATCTGGCCAAGGTTCAGAGAGCTGTGTGCATGCTGAGCAACACCACAGCCATTGCTGAGGCCTGGGCCCGTCTGGATCACAAGTTTGACCTGATGTATGCCAAAAGAGCCTTTGTGCACTGGTATGTGGGAGAAGGAATGGAGGAGGGAGAGTTTGCAGAAGCAAGAGAAGACATGGCAGCTCTGGAGAAGGATTATGAAGAGGTGGGCACTGATAGCATGGGAGAAGAAGATGACGATGGAGTCGAGTTTTAACCATATGTCAAAATTGACTAAATATTGCAGTGATGTGTAGGACATCGGTGTTATACTACCAAATATTATGTTAAATGTTATTATCTATAAATGGACTGCCAGTTATAAATGTAGAATGCTGTAGGGAAAAGAAAGAGATTAACAAATAAATGTTACTGTGCATGTGCTCTGCAAGTTAGAGACCACCTTTTGGTCACTTACTGTCACATACCATCCCTGAGAAAAGAAAGTAGATAAGACCGACAAAGATTTTAAGTAGAACACAAGAATGGGACATAGTGAATGTAAATGTAATTGGGAATTCTTGGATTGTTAGAAACAGAAAAGGCAACCAACTTCTAAGACAGGACTGGAGGTGTTTACAAGCGGTATGCAAAAGCTGAAGGAAGGCCTCCTAAAAGGAAAAGAGACATATGTAAACATGTGACATTCAAGGTTAAATTTATTTGTTGAGGCCTAATATTTTTGTTAAATATATGTTTTCTGTTTTTTCCCATTGCTGAAAAATGAATAATTTGGACAGAATAGCTATTTTGACTGAGAATTAAATAAATAAAGAGGTGGTATCTGGGTCTCTGACTTTTGCACAGAACTGTACTTTAGAGTAAGATAATGCTGAAAAGCTCAAGTTTTCTCAGTGTCACGCAGTGTCCGTCCTTTCAGTGGGATTATTTCCTAGTAAAAACTAGGAGCAAAAATAAAATTGTGCAAAGGAATGGTGGAAAGAAGCAATGTTTGCATCATCCACATTTACCCTGTACCACACAAATCATTCAGTTGGCCCTGTGTGATTCCTCACTTTCTTAATGAAGAGCAGATTCACGTCTTTATTGAGCAGAAACATTCATTATATAATCTTTATACTACTACTGTAAACTGCTCAGTATGCATTTGTAAGTGGTGTATCTTTTTATTTGGTTTTCATCAGTTTTGCAAATCTTCTAGGCAAATAAGCACTATTACTGTATACATGTACATCAAACAAATAAACTATTTTCAAAACTTCTGACCTATAAAAACTTTAAAAAACATTTTTGCCCTTTTGGATTTTATTACATTACAGAAGGCTTCTGTCGATGCTACATAAGCAAATGGATACTTACCATGACAACAAAGAGGACTTGCATCATCCTAAAGGCAAATCTATGTGTGAAATGTCCATGTTTTTTTTTTTGCACTTTTCCAAAACTGACAAAGAGCTTTAAGATTACAGACTGCTTTAAAATTCCTTTCAAGTTGTTTAGCCCGTCCCACAGATGATAAAATGTCCAGATGGTTTTTCACACACCCAGAGCTCCCAAGAGAGAGAGAGGGATAAGGGGAGAGAGAGAAAGAGAGAGAGAGAGAGAAGGGGGTGGGGGGGCTTTTGCTGCGTCAAATTCTGCATAGTGCCATACAAAATAGTAACTCAAAGTAGGACATCACCACCATCAGTAGTGCATTTATTAGTATAGTATGTATAATGTACAGTATGCGGTTTGGTCACAGCCTTAGAGGGCGGCCTCTTTGCATAACTGTCTATGTCGCACCAACAGGCGATCCTGCTTCCTGCTTCCTCCCTCCCATCCTCCTCCCTCACTATAAAAACCCCACCTCTCTCTCTCTCCCCCACAACTGCCTTCTCTTTCCGAATCCTCAAGTCGGCCTGAAGGAAAATCTGTCAAGATGGTGAGTGCTGACGTAGATCAACTCTAACTAATTTTTTTTTTAGCAATCTGTGGAATAAAACTCTGTAAAGTCTACATTCTTTAACAGCATACGATTTAATTAGTGGAAAACAAAAGTCATGTGACTAAAACTATTTCTACTTTGTACAGTTTGGAAATTTTCTATGCTTTGAATGTGTAGTTAAATAAGTCTGTTAGCTTAAGTAAACAGCAGTGCTGGCTGATTTTATAGTGTATAAAGTGTTTAGACACAGGGAACATTTGGACGGAGTCACAGTTTAGAGCACAGGGAGGGAGCACGCCTTTCCTAATAAAGAGGATGTGGCTGGGGCCTACAAAGCCAAATCCTAGACAATGCTACAGATTCCGTCAGGAAGCCTGCTTGCTCACCCCTCCATTATTAGATGGGTGACTCTGCTTCATGTGATTCTGTTATCCCAAAAAAATAAGAAAACCCTCTGAAATCTCTGCTAGGGGAAGTTCTGTGATGGCAATGCCTTCATTCTTAAGAGAATGAAAGCATTCATTTGCCTTCATGACATATATAGAGGCACTGGCAATAGATGAGATCATGAGTGACTGACATTGGAGAGACTGGAGCCATGTGGAATAATAGATATGTCTGTTTCTGCTGAAGCAGCCTGGGCGAGACATCTCTACTTGTTACACAAAGGAGGGTGTGCAGCTGAATGGGACAGGGGAGGGGGTGGAATAGGGGCTGTCCTCTAGGGAATTGGGCTATTTCCTCTCCAACGCACAGCTCCAATGAGCTGGCCAAAACGTGATATGCACATGCAAATGTACAGTAACTGGACAGGACAGCACTGTAGACTAAACGGCAGATAAGAGAGGTGAAAAAAGAACTGCAAAGTTGTTTAGTTGACGGACAGAGATCATCAAGTTCAGCCCTAATTTGAAATGCAAAATATTGATGAATGCCCTTTATTCATAGTTAAGAAAAGGCTGAGCATTCAGTACTGACCTCGAAGCAGCTTCTCTGTTATACTATGGGGCACTATTTAGAGCATATGAAGAATCTGGAACAGAAAGTCCCCACAGTCCAGATGACAGAGAGGAGAACATTTGACATTTTTTCCTTTTTACCAAAAATTGAATAGAGAATACACAGATACGGTCATAGGCAAAAGTTTGGGCACCCTTGGTTAAACTGATTTTCTAAGAGAATATACTTCTGCACATTTAAATACACTATCACTGTTTATTTGTTGATTTTTAGCATATTGAAAAAAATAATAATATCACAATCCTGTGCACAGTGTACTGTGCTAATATTATGGCACATTTTATGTTTTATTTTTGGCAATATGTTAATCTTAGCAAAACTGTGCAATAAAACAAGCAGAAAATGACATTTAAGTATGTTCTCTGTATAGGATTTGTTATCTTATTTTCACCTTGAAAATCAAACATGGAATTAGAATACGATTGTACTAATTTCTCATGAACTGAGAGTAATGTTTAATTTTTTTTCATTCTGTTCTTATGCATTTTTGTAGCGTGAGTGTATTTCTATGCATGTTGGCCAAGCTGGGGCCCAGATGGGAAATGCATGCTGGGAGCTTTACTGTCTGGAACATGGGATCCAGCCGGACGGGCAAATGCCCAGTGACAAGACTATTGGAGGAGGAGATGATTCCTTTAACACCTTCTTCAGTGAAACAGGGGCAGGGAAACATGTCCCACGTGCCATCTTTGTAGATCTGGAGCCCACAGTAATTGGTAAGATGATGCTGCCTAATTATATAACTGTTGGGTCATGTGGTAGTCCATTTTAATTTATAGTTGCTCTCTGTAATTTTGTTTTTTTCAGATGAGATCCGTACTGGCACATATCGCCAGCTCTTCCATCCTGAACAACTCATCACTGGCAAAGAGGATGCTGCCAATAACTATGCACGTGGACACTACACCATTGGAAAGGAGATCATTGACTTGGTGCTGGACAGGACCCGTAAACTGGTTAGGTTTTCTCAATTTTAATAGAAAAGTGCATTTTAATAGAAGTCCTATTGGGGAGCCAAGTAATAAAAATTCTGAGTGAGAACTAGACATAACTGTGATGTTCATTGATGATATAAAAATATGAAAGTATATATATATATATGTAAAACAGAATAAAACCATTATGAATTAAACATAATCCTCAAATTGTCTATCTTCCCTCCAGGCTGATCAATGCACTGGCCTTCAGGGATTTCTCATTTTCCACAGTTTTGGTGGAGGTACTGGTTCTGGCTTCACCTCCCTGTTAATGGAACGCCTCTCTGTTGACTATGGCAAGAAGTCCAAGCTTGAGTTTGCTATCTATCCAGCTCCTCAGGTATCCACAGCAGTGGTTGAACCCTACAACTCCATCCTGACCACCCACACCACTCTGGAGCACTCAGACTGTGCTTTCATGGTGGACAACGAAGCCATCTATGATATCTGTCGCAAGAATCTGGACATTGAGCGCCCCACCTACACCAATCTCAACAGGCTCATTGGCCAAATAGTGTCCTCCATCACTGCCTCTCTCAGATTTGATGGAGCTCTGAATGTAGATCTAACAGAGTTTCAGACCAACTTGGTGCCCTACCCACGCATTCACTTCCCTCTGGCCACCTATGCTCCTGTGATCTCTGCTGAAAAAGCTTACCATGAACAGCTATCAGTTGCTGATATTACTAATGCCTGTTTTGAGCCCTCCAATCAGATGGTGAAGTGTGACCCTCGTCATGGTAAATACATGGCCTGCTGTCTTCTGTACCGTGGAGACGTGGTGCCCAAAGATGTCAACTCTGCCATTGCTTCAATCAAGACCAAACGGACCATCCAGTTTGTGGACTGGTGTCCCACTGGTTTCAAGGTGGGCATCAACTACCAGCCCCCTACTGTGGTTCCTGGAGGAGATCTGGCCAAGGTTCAGAGAGCTGTGTGCATGCTGAGCAACACCACAGCCATTGCTGAGGCCTGGGCCCGTCTGGATCACAAGTTTGACCTGATGTATGCCAAAAGAGCCTTTGTGCACTGGTATGTAGGAGAAGGAATGGAGGAGGGAGAGTTCTCAGAGGCCAGAGAAGACATGGCAGCTCTTGAGAAGGATTACGAAGAGGTGGGCACTGATAGCATGGGAGAAGAAGATGAAGAAGGAGAAGAATATTGAAGAGGAAAAAACGACAATGACCAATAAAAAATATGCAGTCATCTGAGTGGCCAAAATGAACAGATTCAGAAACAACATTCCAGATCACTGTTATGGTAAATACAAGGTCTGCTATGTTTTTGTAACTGAAACAATTAAAAAGAAATGGGAAAGTGAATTTTCTGGACTATACTTTCTAACATGACACTCATGCTGAAAATGACCCTTATTTGAAACTCACATTTGCACTGTAATGTTTTCACACATGTAATAATGAACAATGCAGCAGTGATAAACTATAGTCAAAGTAAGTTATTTGCGACAAGCATAAGACTGTAATTGTTTTCAATGCCAGTCCTGGGGAGCCACAGCTTTGCTCTAGCGCACTTAATCAAACTAATGAAGGAGCGTGACACAGCTGAAGCTGTTCAGGGCAGTGGCTCCTCAGGACAGGTGTTGAAAAACCATGCTGTAGAGCACAACATTCCATTCCAAACACTAGACTTTGGCAGATCTAGTAGACAGTTCACAGCAAATCTGAGGGGATTCAACAATGTCCCTAAGACTTGGCAAGAACAGGAGCATTTTTTTTGCTTGAAACAGCATAATCTCAATTTGTCCTAAGAGAAAATGTGTGACCTAATGTATCCCACAAATACATACTGCCACTGTGACATTTGCAACTTAATGTAAACATTTTATATATCTGAAATAACCTTAATTAAGGGTTATTGTGAATTGAAATTTGCATTATTTTTTACAAACTGCTACAGTAAAAACATGACAGCCACACCAGAGAAGGTGGTCTTCAAGAATGTAATGCAGTATGCTAAAAATAACAACCAAATTGTTTCATGGAATTAATTGCAGCATGGCTGGCTTCTTTCCAGGAATCCTGTAATAATTTCATTACAAACCCAGTTTTGTATAAATTCACATAAAACAAATTATGGTGTGTGTACTTCCAACACATTATGTACTTTACTATTCAATACACTTTAACACTCAATACTTAGTATAATATGTGGCCCTTTCTGAGGGACAGGGAGATTATTAGGGGTGAGTGAAACGTCTTTTGGATCTGAACTATGCTGTACTAACAGTGCCAGCTGAAGCTCTCCTCCTCTCGCACGCAGACTCCCGTAAAATGTGAAATAGATGCGCACAACGATTTAAAGTACCAAACACTTAGCCTCAGTCTGACGTCAACAACTGTCTGATGTTGTGATAAATATACTAATAAATACTATTTTTGATTTTTTTTTAATGGTGGTTAATGGTGGGATACACCAGGGAACTTTTTAATGCTATATGTTTTATTTAACAAGAAATACGTAGGGCACCAGTAGACGTGGACGCGACGAACGTATAAAATGAAAAACGTAAACGTTTTTTTATCCTATAAAAATAATAAAATCACTCCGAATAAAATATCACTGTAATTGGACAAAATAATATGTTTACCGTAGTTCACTCTCACACTAACTCTCAACCCAAGTTGTAGGAGAAGGAGAAGTGGGCGGGACAGTGATGTCACACCCCCTGGCATGTTCTAGACGTTCTGTGTTTTTTTTTTTTTTTTTTTTTTGCGCTCATGCTCAGCTGATTGTGACAGAGCGGCGCGGCTCGCAGGAGAAGGGAAGGGCGGCGGGGGACAAATATAGTCGCGGGGGAAAGCCCTCAGTCTGGATATGAGGCCCGGCAGAGCAGCGCGACGGGAAAGAAACTGACTCAGTCGCATGCTGTGTGTGTATATCTGTGACAGATCATCGGTTAGAGACTAGCGAGATTAGCTATCCCTCTCGCTCGCCCACAAAATAATACATTCGTGTTTACGAAGAGACGCTGCGCCTCCTCGGTGGACGCTTCTAAAAAAGGTAAATACTCCCCTGTCGCTTCGTTCTGTTGGTAACGTGGAAAAGACGGTTTACTGGGTTACTGAATGTACTAAAACCTGCTGGTCAGTAAATACCGTTCGTCTGGGCTACTTTGTCCACCCCCGGTGTAATAGGATGACGAGTGTGGGCGCCGCAGCTGTCAGTGGCCATATGGGCCAAACACATCGCGGACTTGGAGCTTGAAATAACAGCGCATTGTGTGTGGCTTCCAGAGAGCTCCAGGCGTTTGCAGGCACACGGCCCCATCTGAGGGAAATGCCATTCTATATTCAGTCACTTGATCCAAATCCCATAGTTGTAGTTTACGGAGAACACATCAACAATTCATTAGTAGTGGATTAAACATGTACCATTTAGCTGGAACTGCTGTGTGACCAGATTGCTCCATGGCACAGCTCCATATTTCACTCCGCTGAGGACTTTTACAGTCGTGTAAGTTACCAATATGCTTACGCTAGTATGCAAACCGTTTTGTGCAGTACATTTAATAAAATAAAACAACACCCCAGTTCATGCTGGGGCTGTCAGATTCTGTAGGTTAGCCATGAAGCACTGTCACAAGTTTTTGTGACACTAGTTTTTTCTAGGCTCCTGTCATCAGCATGTAATAACGCTCATGAGAGACAGAGTTTAGTGAGATGTCTTGTCAGAGCTAATTTTATTTTTCTCTTCATTGCAGTAGGTGCAGTGAGGAGGGGAAGACATGGTGGATTACTATGATGTTCTGGGAGTGTCACGCAGCGCCTCTCCAGATGACATCAAAAAAGCGTAAGTTCCTATTACACAACCTTATAAATAATTTAGTTTTGTTATTTCAAGTCCTTATTTTATGTACAGACTAGCAGAATGAAGAGTCTTCTTGTCAGTTTGCTTTGCCAGTTTCAATGAGGGGCAGGGCACAAATAGCCGAGTTAGGTTTACTTCACAGACACTTGCAAAACTGAAGACTCAGACACATTGCTCAAGATGTCTGTATTATATTTCCATGTCAGGGCACACTTAGGCACTGATACATGCCCTGCAGAAATGCAAATATTAGTGCTCTGTGTAGATGTTCATTAGTGAAGCCTGTTTCTGTTTCGTTTTCATGGCTCAGTCACAAATAGGATGACTGGGCACATTTCCCTTTAAAACTTTTATGACTCAGCACTATTTACGCCCAGTGGACTAACGCTCTGTCCTGGACCAGAATCAGGTTTCCCTGTTTGCTTGGACTCCATATCCAGTACACTCATTAACCTAACACCGTCTGAATCCTTATTTCGTGTTTCTGATTTGCAGTTTCCATTGTAGTTTACATGAAAACTGTTTGTAGTATCAAAAAAGTGGGACGAAAACTAGCTCCTTAAAAGAGCAAGCTCTAAAACACACTGTTATGATCAATCTTGTTTACTCACTTGTGTATAAATGTGTTTGTGTTTGTAGCTACAGGAAGCAGGCCTTGCGGTGGCACCCAGACAAGAACCCAGACAACAAGGAGGAGGCAGAGAGAAAATTCAAGGAGATTGCAGAAGCCTATGAAGTCCTCTCAGACAGTAAGACCCTCAAGACTTTGACCTCTGCGTTCCAGTTGTGTACAGTTTTGTTTCTTGCAGGTCATTATAATTTGTTATATTTTTTTCATTTTCAAGGAAGCAAAAGAGAAGCATATGATACCTATGGAAAAAGTGGCATGCCAAGCTCAGGTGAGGAAATCATCTTACAGTGATCATTAAAAATATTAATAATTTCATTATACTCCATTTTTGTTTACAGAGGAGCGCAGGACAATGTAACATGGATATTTTGTGTAATTAAACAGGTTCCAGTAGAATGTGCTTCTTATACCCCCATTGCAATGTCATCTAAGAATTTTCACAGCAGTTTACAAAGACATGTCTTAAGATTCACCCTGAAGACTGTTCTTCTGTAACTGTAACTTTTTTATCATACATGTTTTACAATTACTGATCTGTATGCTTAAGTTACATAATTCCCTACTATATTATTTTAGTCAGCCTCTTGGTTGCTGAAATACTAAGAAACAGCAAATGTATTAGTTTGGGCAGTACTCTTTGGTGTGCATTTAGGAAAGACCCACTTATGTTTTTGTATATCTGCTTTCCCCAAAGGCTCTGGAGGTGGCTCGTATTCCGATGACTTCCCAGGATTCACCTTCACATTCCGCAGCCCAGACGAGGTGTTTCGGGAGTTCTTCGGAGGCCAGGATCCGTTTGCTGACTTCTTTGGTTAGTTGGCTGGAGTGCATGAAGTGCATGCTTCGACTGGAGGCTCTTTGACTGCTGCTGTTTCTTCTCTGTCACATTTTCCCTCACACCTACAACTCTCATGAGCTCGTCACATTCTTCCTCTCCTATTGTTTCTGCAGTATCCCAGTGAGCTGTGTGTGTCTCTTTCATTTCTAATCTCTCTCTGTTTCTTTGTATCTCACATCTGTTAGATGATTTCCCATTTGGAGGCATGCACAGCGCCTTTCACGGTCACCATGGCTCCTCCAGACTCGGGACCAGTCGGTTCTTTTCCTTCCCCTCAGCAGATGGTTTGAATCTCTTCCATTCTGTAGCACATGTTAACTGTGATGCTGTAGACCAGTTTATTATAGACTGGGATTCAGCTTACAATAAACCGAATGCTGCTGTGAAAATAAGACATAAACATAATATGTGAGCACTAGTTGGTCCAACAAATCTTGAGGTCCTCATTTTTCTCTTTAGGCCTCGTTTTAACAGTTAAAAAGAACAGTTAAAAAGTTAACAGTTAAAAAGTTACAGTTTTTTACAGTTTTTTGCAGTTAAAAGATATCTTGTAATTGACTGGGGAATTCTGTTTATGTATATTTGTCTTGTGCATTTATTGATTTCTCTTTCACTTGCAGTTGACTTCACCACCTTCTCCTCCTCCTCCTCCTCCTCCTCAATGGGGGGCATGGGAGGGGGGAATTTTAAGTCTGTATCCACTTCAACACGCATTGTCAATGGGAAACGCACCACCACAAAAAAGTAAGTTCGCTTCTCTATGTGCTTACCTAATGTAACCTCATATTGTTTTATTATTGTCACCTAGTTGTTGTGCACATTGTGGTGTTATTTTCAATATTAAGCTAATTTTATTTGCAGTCCGGTAAAGAATGTTTAGTTCAATAATACATGTTCAAGATAGATGTTCAAAACAAGGATTTATAATTTGAAAATTAATTTGTAATGAATAGCTTGTTACTTTTTACACTCACACGCAAATCTTCATAAACAAGGGAGAACATAACTGTGAAGCGCTCCTCTTAATGATTTTTTTCAGTGAGAACACAGTTCTGTTATTTATTTGTGCTGGCAGGATCAGAGAGAATGGGCAAGAAAGAACAGAGATTGAGGAGGATGGGGTTCTGAAGACTGTCCTCATCAATGGTAATGTTTAAACATTAATTTTTCAGTCTGTGTAGTCTTCATGTTTTCATAGTAGTGGGATGATTTAAAGTGATGGTTAATCCAAAAAAGTATACAAATGCACAACAAATATGGTCTGTCCGATTGGCTTAGACATGTTTGGTGTCTGAAATGTACCTTATTTTTGCACTGGAGCTATAAGGCCAATGTATGTAACGAGAGTAAATTTATGGCCACCGCTTAGTATTGTGCGAACATGGACAAAAGTATGGACAAAATTCACACTGCAAGGTGCAATGTATATACACTGTTTGCCCATTTTGTCAGGTCCCCTTACCATATAGGTGCATTTTATAGGTCAAGTCAAGAGGCTTTTATTGTCATTCCATCTAAGTAGAAGTACACAGTGGAGTGAAATTACGTTCCTCAAGGAACAAGGTGCAACAAGGAACAAAAAGTACAAAGTGTGAACTCTAAAATTCTAAAACTACAGACAGTTCACTGAAGAAAACTACTAGGAATTCACTGAACTCAAGCAGGATGCTTTCTTATTTAATTTAAAACATCAGTTAATTTTTAAAGTATAGTCAACGTTTTTTCTGCATAAGCTTTGGCCCTATTCACCCGAGTCATCAGTGGTATAGATGCCCACAGGAACTGGTATTATTTAGGTGGTGGATCATTCTCAGCAATGCAGTGATGCTGCCATGGTGGTGGATGGGTGTACCAGTGTACCAGTGCAACTACAATGTCAGTAATACTGTAGTGCTAAGAAAGGTCCAGCGCTCAAACCACCTGCACAGTGGTGGTCCTGTTGGGGTCCTGACCATTGATGAATGGAATAAAGTAAGGCTAACAAATTATGCAGAGAAACAGAGCTGTTCCCATATAAAGTGTACCTGTATGGTAAGTGGACCTGATAAATTGGACAGATACAAGGGATGTGTACCTAATAAAGTGAGTATAAGCTTCAATACTTCTAAGCTACATTTGTTGCACAGTTCTAATGCAAAACTAGAGGACTATTTGGACTGTTTCTGTAATAAGGAGCAAATAATGTAAATTAGATTTTTGGCTGTACCACTGCTTAAAGTCAGGTCAGGTCAGCTATGCAGACCTCCACTGTAACAGTGTTGGTGTTCATGTTCTCAGGTGTGGAAGATGAGATGGCCTTAGCTCTGGAGCTCAGTCGCAGAGAGCAGACCAGCCAGCCTCAGCGGACGCACCAGCAGCAGCTCCCTCCGAGAGCCACCCACACCGACCTAGCTAACCACACCCCCCGAAACAGCACTCAGCGCTCATTCAGCTCCGCCCCCTTCTTCCATTGCCCCGATGCCAGCGAAGATGAGGAGGATGAAGACCTGCAGATGGCACTGGCCTACAGCCTGTCAGAGATGGAGGCCCAGCAGCGGGCAGCCGCCTCCGCCCAGGACATGATCTCAGGTGCTAGGGGAGGGCGGGACAAGCAGGCTCAGGGTGGTCAAGGTGGGAAGGTGGGGGTTGTCACTCATAAACTCAGTGCAGAGAGGCATGGGACAGATGATTCAGCACAAAGCAGCCCTTCATCTCCAGAGGAGAGAGAAGCAGGGAGGGGATCAGACAGAAGTGTCAGCCCTGGGGGGATTGTTGTAGAGGATAGAGAGGGTAAAGAGCCCATAGCAAATGGGACAGCTGTGCTGAAAAGACGGAGAAAGTGTCGGTGTGTGGTGTCTTAATGTGAGCTGACAGCAATCCTGACTGGTGGAACAGAGAGTGAACACAACGTTAAACACTACTGCATGATGTTATCAGTATTAACCCTTTGAATGGCTGCTGTGGTGTTCTTAACCCCGTTTATAGTATTGTACAGTGTGCCAATTGAGAGGTCTCTGCCAGTTGTTGTAGAGTGTATACCACTGTGTTAAGAAGAGTGTTTTTTAGTTCTGTTTTGGATTTTTTACTGTGTGGGGTGAAGAACAGGACTGGTGCCAATATGAATTGGTTTATGACAGAGAAGCTAGTTCACACAACAGCTGACAATTTTGCAAAGGTACAAAAGGTGCAAATAACAAAATGGCAAAGGTTTTGTTTCTGAGAAATCCAGTGCTATACCATGAACATTGTACTGAAGCATATCATATACATCTATACACTACATATTTGTACTTTGTGTGAATTCACTGCTTGGCAGTTAAATAATGAAGTTTTAATATGAGTCAGATTAGCCTTGTTTAGTTCATCTCCCTTCTCCAAGTGAACTTTGGTCTCTGCAAATGCAGAGCAGTGCAGATTTTGGAGACTGAAAGTATTGAATGAGTCATTTTTGCCTTTCAGATTCCAAGATAAAGAAAAATCTGACTGTTAGAAGGAAGGTTATGGTTGTATGTCGCTGTATTCTTGCAGCTTTTCTGCTTCAGCCTTTTTTTGTTTGGAGTTCTTTTTAAAGGGAACTGTTGAATGTGGTGAGAACATTTTTCAGGCAATGAGGAATTTCTCAAAATGATGCTACTATGAATGTGTTAATGCAAGATTATACAAAATGTTTACTACTGCAAAAAAGCAGAATTTAAACTGATTACACTGTCTAAAAATGTTTGTGGCATGATGGCTTTCCTCTTTATGTTAATTCTGTGCATCATAATGATGCAATAGATTACTCCCTTCTTGTAATGTAAACTACAGTCAAAGATAAGGCAAGAAGAGATCCACAGCACTTAGATTTGAAGTGCATTTAATTATAGGTTGCAAGGTTGGAAAAGAAGAATTTATGAATTAATATGTTATTAGTTTTATATCAGAGTGATCGAAAGCTTGTGCCTTTTCTTTGTAAGGATTGGGATGCATGGTTGTGGTTGAGAATGCAATACTTGATGTGCCAATTCATGTGAATGTTGCCAAAGGAATAGATATGTCCTGTTATCACCTGCTTGTCCATTTGGTTATTAATCACCAAAATGGTCAGTAGGTACGGGTATAAAATGTGTAAAAGCTGCACCATTTCTCTTATATGCTAAGGCAGAATGTACAATCCAGCAAATCAACACAGTAACATAAGCACATGTTGTTTTCAAATATGATACTGATTGTCACTGACAGTTTGTTTCTCTATATATTTTTTATATTACACCATGTTAAGAGAGTGTGTTTTTATAAAGAGCTACAGAATGTGCACTTTGTTCTTGATAAATGGCATCTGAAAGGACTGAGTTTATATTACCTGAGAGTCTCCAAACAGATATATCCCTAATTAGGGCTACAGTTTGCTACTTATGAAAATAACACTTGCATTTTTTTGCATTTTTGTTTAAACATCTGCTATTTGCTCATTGTTTACTTGGAGCTGTCAACACTAAGAGGAAGAACAATAAAAGTCAGAAAC